>NC_087444.1:7939166-8242196 GCF_036321535.1 Camelus dromedarius
TCTAGGTATTCTTATGTTTCATTTACTGTATAGAAAGATTTCATTTCAGGGATATGGATTAGAGGTCTATGGAGTGGCTATATATACCCTTGGGGGTTGGCACTGATCTATCTTTTGGGATATAGAAAGAAAATATAGGATTTATTTTTCTTTTCTCTCTTTCTTTCTATCTACCTATTTTTTATTTTTAAAAGTAATTAACTGGGAGGCCAGGGTATAGCTCAAGTGGTAGAGCACGTGCTTAGCATGCATGAGGTCATGGGTTCGATCCCTGGTACCACCTCTAAAAATAAATAAATAAAATAAATTACCTCCTCCCCCAAAAAAGAAAATGGAACATAAGAACAGAGAAAATACACATTAAAAAAAAAGTAATTAACTGTTGCTAATATATGAACTGATATTGATGCTCTCAGTTTGTATGTCAGATGTGTTATAAACAAAAAAAAATATGTTCTGAGAAAAGAGCAGAAATTGTAGGTCTGGAAGAGGTTGATGGTCACACCATCACTGGTTTCCTTGCATTATGTTGCCACGAGTCACACTTTTACCTAATCCAGGTTAAGTAGATACACAAGTTATGTTATCTCAAATAGTAGAATCTTTACAATTTTTTGTACCAAGAGATACTATAACCATAAATGCCTCTTTTACCTCAGGAGGTTGTCAGACTTAAAAATGAGTTGGAAAGTGTTTGAAATTTGCTATTTGAGGTTTGTCCTTTTCGGGAATGACACATAGCTTTCTATAGAATGGTACTAGAGAACATTCTCAGATAAAATAAACACAGTCTAACTCTGAGGTAAACATGAATGAGAAAGCTAACTGCTTTTTGATGGAAATTAATGCTACAGAGCACAGTTCAGCACATTTTTTTCCTGTAAGCGTTCAGATAGCAAATATTTCCAGTTTTGCAGGCCATGTGCATTCTGTTGCAGCTCCTCAGCTCTGCCATTGTACCATGAGAGCAACCACAGACAACACATAAATGATGTGGCAAGTATTCCAATAAAACTTTATAGAAAGTGAATATAGGTTGCTAGCCCTTGCTACACGGAGAGTATTTTGAATATGTAATTTTAGTAACACTTCCATCTTATGATTTTACCCGTATAATGAATATCTGCTCACTTTTAAATTTGATAGCAGAGTTTTCTAATCTGTTTAAAATCTACTAAATAAAGGATTTCAGTTGGTTTTCAAATCATCCTTTGAATATATAAAATGGGACATCTGATTAGCTAATGTTGTAAAAACGTTGATGTGTTTCAGGAAAAATATATATATTTACTAATACGTTTCAACAAAAATATTTACATAATTGGTGAATGGAATTGAAAAGATGTGGATTAGAAAACATGGCTACCAGGAACTTTATCCATTAGGATCTGGGTATCTTTGTGTGGTACTTTTTTCAAGTCTGAGGCCATTAAGTCAAGTATCAAAATAAACAGGACTTGGAATCTGTAAATTACTTTATCACAAAATATTAAACCAAGACTTTTAAAATTAATGAAAACAATTTTTTAATCACATTATTTTCACTGAGAGACACTACTAATACTAATTTTTAATGAGAGCTAAAAGATTTTTTCCATTAATTAATAAATGAAATTAGTTGTTTAAAATATTGTTTATTTACACCTTATCCTTTTTTTGTGTTTTATAATTTACATAATCTATTAAGTCATTATACGTATATATTATATGACTAAATAAATATTCATATTTGGAGAATATTTGTCATTTTTTTTTTTTCTGAAGGTAGACCATTGATCCAAATACTGTTTTAGGGGTTTGGGGTTGAGTTTTAACTTTTGTACTACAAGTTCTCTGAATCCTTGTGTAATTATAAAAACAATATTTGTATAAGCTGAACAGGGGACAGGTTGTTTAACAATGCTAAGACAGCTAATCTCTAACATTTGTACTGCTCAAAATGACACCATTACTTTTGTAATAAATTTAATCATTCTTGCAAAGATGTAGATATTCATGGTTCTCACAGTCACTGTGTATTAAAACTTCATATTTTAATTCTTTGGACAATTACTTCTCAATCTATCTCTTCATAATTATATCTCTAATATAAAAATGATGCTCCCCAATTATAAAATTATAGAAAAGTATAAAAAAGTCTTTTTTCTATGCTTTTTTGTTTCAAAGCAAAATTGGGTTTACACTATTTAAACAATTTTGATACCAGCTTATAGTATGATGGTGTGTGAATTCCACCTCCCTGCTTACTGCCACATTTCAGCCATATTTTTTTCCAGAAAGGATTTCAAAAGATCTATATAGATGCATAAAATGTAACAGAACAGAATTAGAGTAATCATGTTATTAAATATCTCTTGGTAATATGATTTATCATGGCTTTATAACATTCCTGCTTATAGAATACCATAATTTAATCATTCCCAATCATTAGATACTCAGTTTGTTGTGAGTTTATTTAATTATAATAAATGAAACTGATGAACATCTTTATGTACGATCTATATTTACATCACTGGTTAATTCCTCAGAAAGTAAACATCTTCATGAAATTATTGAGTCAAAATATAAACTTTATTAAAAGTTTTGGTGTATTTATGCCAAATGGCTGTATAGAAAAATTTGTGTATGTAGCTACTTGGAAAAGAACTTATTAGTTTCACTGTATAGTGTGAGAAGTAAAAGTGAGTCCTTCAATTTTTGCAAAGTTACTTAATAACTTCATTTGAATAATTTGTTTCTTGCTTGTTAAATCCATTTACTGTGAATAAATTTATATTCATATTTTGGTCAATCCAGGAATATGGTTAGCAGTACTTATCACTAAATTATAATTTTTTTGCAGAAGTTTCTAAAGCATCCATCCCCTCATATTGTCCATATTGCAGTATGCAAAACAGAGCATTTACATTTCTCTAGGCAAATACAGAAGTGTTCAACTGAATTAGAGTAAATTGGAAGGGTCCAGCATTCTGTTACTGTCTTTACCGCAATCTTTTGTTCACGAAGAACATCTTACCCAGTGTTTAATATTGTGGTGTGGAATTTACCATCTGTTGAACATCGCAGTGAGGGATTTACTTCTGCTGAAGATCAGTTTTAGACATGATTGAAATATAGCTGCATGTTCTCTATTTCAGGATTTGCCTTGAACCAAACTGACATTCTTTATATATGAATAAATAGCAGTGCATATCTCTAATTCATATCACCACATCAGGGTTCATTGTAGCTGTCCCCCTTGCTTATTTGTAACATCTTTTTCTGACAGTGAAAAACCTGGCTTTATCTCTAGATTTTGTTGTCTTGCTTTAAAGGAGTGGTAAGTTTTATTTTAGCCATGATTTACATTATCTGCGGATCAGCTTAATCCTTTTGAGGCTTGCTTTTAAACTTTGACAGGATAAGTTTACAGTAGTTTTTACTCTACAGGCTACTTTAACCCTGTTACTTAAGACATGACTCTTTTGAGTACAACAGGTGTTCAACAAGGTCTCTTAACTCTGGCTGCTTAAAAACTGTAATGTCTCCGAGGCCTGAGTGAACTCTGGGAATTACTCAATTTACAGCTCCCACTGGTGGCTCTTTGCCCAGCCTCATGGAGTCGAACCCTGCTCACGTACAGCTCAGTGTTCAGGCAGACTCAGCATGACCCTAGGTAAATTTCTGGAGCTCTTTCTTTGCATAGCTCCCTTCTTGCCACACTCTGCCCTGAGCATTGCAGTCTCTTCGCCCTCCCCAAGCTCTAATCCCTGTCTCAACTCAGTGAGCTCACTGTTCCTGCTCCCTGTGCCACAGCCCAGGAAGGTCCCCTAGTCCAAAAGCTAGAAAGTTCAGAGAAATCACCCTTCTCTCAGGCACCACAGTCCTTCTCTGCCTATTTCTGAGAACAGTTGTCTCATATAGTTCTTTCAGTTTTCAGCAGAGGGCAAGTCAATACCAGTTACTCCATCGTGGCCAGAAGCAGACATCTTCACAATGCTATTTTTAATCCACAAGTTAGGTCACATCATGCCTCTGCTCAGAACTGTGCACTGGCTCGTTTCAGCCAGTGAAGAAGCCAAAATACTTACAGTGGCCTACAGGGCTCTGCATGATCTGGCTCCCCTGTTACCTTTCTCTCCTCGTATCCTGCTCTTCCTCCCCCGTCTTATTCCAGTCTAGCCATACTGAGCTTCTTGTTATTTCTGGAACCGCCAGGCGTGCTTCCGCCCTCAGTCCTTTTTGTTCTCGGTTTCCTTTACTTGGTCAGCACTTACCCTCGAAGGCCGTGGACAGTGGTGGACAGTCCCTCACTTCTGTATAGCCCTTCAACTTCTCAATAACCGTCCTATTTAAAGTTGTTACCATCTCTCCTCGCCATCACCCTTTCCCCCTATTTTTCTTACACTACGCTGATTTTTGTTCCTTAGCATTTATCTCTTCCTGACATACTACTTTCTTTTATTTGTCATGTCCATTGTTTAATGGCTTTCTTCCCCCTTTAGAACTCAAGCTTTGCAAGGGCAGACATCATGGTCTTTTTTGTTCCCAATTGCATTGTATATACTCAGTACATAATTTTTTATTACTTTGTTGAACGTTTCCTAAATTAAGCATCAAAAGTATAAATATCACTAGACTTCTTCTCAAAAAGTTCATTAAGTTTAGAGATTGTAACCAACAGACTAAATTTTCCTGTCTTCATCAGTTATTATTGCCCGTCATTAATAGAAATGTTACACCATGTTTAAAATTCATGTGCCTGATATTTCTAATAGATTTTACTATAGTGAGGATTTTCACATTCTCATAATTATAATCAAGGTTTAAAGTCTGCCTTGAAACGATACAAATTTTTCTTTCACGGTAAACTTGTAACTGTAATGTGTTCATTTTTCTTCCTTTTATGGCAAAATACTTGTAATGCAGCATAGAAGTCTCAGATATATTTGAATAGAAATAGCCTAACAATAAGGCAAAAGTGAGAATATCTTAGCTTTCAGAATCCTAAGAAAGGCTTAAATCATGAAGAGTAGGGATGTAGACAGTAGTATGCTGGAGGTGCTTGTGTTGGCTCATAAGAGCTGACTGTGCATATCTCTTCCCAATTTCGTGTTCAGTGACGTCATGTTGGTAGCTTGAGACTGACTGTGGTGAGACTGTTTCCACCAGAAGTCAGCAAACACTGCAAGTCAGGATTCCTCACCACCCCTACCCCCACACAGCCACTTGATAACCGTCTGTTACTGCATCTCTGGATTTGAGCAGACATCAGGAACAGCTGGTATCAGGGGCTCAAATGCCTCTAGAACTCCTGTTAGAAATCTGAATTCTACCTTTCAAGAGGTTGACCACTCTCAGGGAAGATTGACTTTCTCTGTATGGTGCGATAGTTGTCCCATGATACCTCCCAAGTTTTACATACTGTCACATACTCTGACACCACAGAGAAACTCACTTTCTCTGTTGCAGTTTGAAAAATACTGGCAAAGATCTCTGGTTAGATGCTCACCTCTGAGCAGTCAGTTCAGGAAGTTGGGGTAGGGATTGGAAGGGGGTGGGGGGTTGGAGGGAAGTGGGATCATGTGAAAACTTGCATATCCCAAAGTAGCCCTAGGAATCAGTTTCCAGCAGAAGAAGGGAGGGACAGTACAGAAGAGACAGTTCTATGATGTATACTATATGTTAAAATATAAAATTAAGCTAAATTGGAACGCAAAGTGGTTCCAAAAACAGCATTAAATATTTGAAGTTACTTTAAACATAGTTGAGAAATCTTTGTTTTATATAACACTTTAAATAAAATACCTTTTTATTGTGGTAACTTAAGTCTTTCAATGGGTTTATTAAAATGTGCTTTTGTTTAGGGTTTGAACTGCAGTTCCGATTAGGCCCAACTTTACAGGGAAAAGCAGTCACTGTTTATACGAATTACCCATTTCCTGGAGAAGCATTTAATCGAGAAAAATTCCGTTGCCTGGAATGGGAAAATCCAACAGAAAGAGAAGATGATTCTGATAAATACTGTAAACTTAATCTCCAACAAGCTGGATCATTTCAGTATTACTTCCTTCAGGGGTAAGTCAGGTATTCTGTATGCGAAAAGTTGATTTATTCTATAACATGAAGTTATCTAACTTGTGAAAAGTTACCATATGAACCATGGGAGTGTAAATTTTACAGGAGTTCATTGAGATGCAAATAGAATATGGTTCTTCAGCTTCTAGGAAGTAATTGCAAGCCTCATTGCATCTTCAAAGTATTATTGTTATTTTAAGTAACTGCGTGAGTAGTCTAGTCTTTTCATGTAACCCAGTTATAGGATGGTGTTTACTGGAGTGCCCTTGTTATTACCGGTAGATTTAAGTACACTCATTTTTCTTAGAAAGCAGTATTATTAGATATATATGTAGTATTACGTAATTATGTAGAGATGAGAAAAGGATAAAACATGGCTTTTCCATTGAGTTTATTGCAACTTTTAAAATGCCTTTATGTACTTAAAAATATATACATATATTTTTAGTAAAGTATAGTTGATTTACAATGTTGTGTAAGTTTCTGATGTACAACATAGTGATTCAGTCATACATATATATATATTCTAGAAATATATATTTTAAATGGGACAATTCACCTTCCAATTAGAGAGTCAGACTATTAGAGGAGAATTTTCTCCTATCATTCATTGAGAAGTTTTTCTTTCGTTTTTTCCTTAGAAATGAGAAAAGTGGTGGGGGTTACATAGTGGTGGATCCCATTTTACGTGTTGGTGCTGATAACCATGTGTTGCCCCTGGACTGTGTTACTCTTCAGACATTTTTAGCCAAGTGTTTGGGACCCTTTGATGAATGGGAAAGCAGACTTAGGGTTGCAAAAGAATCAGGTAATGTCAGCTTTCTTTTCTTCTTTCTTAAAATAAATGAAACTACCCTCTGTGATACAGATTTCAAAGGCTTTGATTCTCCTTTTAATTTTGTTTCTTAGTTTAGTTATTAATAGAAATAGATGGAACCATATGAAATTATTGATACTTAACCATTTTCAACCTATAAAAATGGCAAATTATATGATTCAACTTAATAAATTAAGGAATTCTATGATAAAATGAGATTATTATTATTTCTAAGACTTTGACATATAAAAATTAGTAGTAAACTACTAGAATGTATTGGAAAATGTGTCCTTATACATCATTTTAATTCAACAAACATGAATTAGCTGTCTTCCATGTGGAAGTCATGTGCAGCCATACATACCAAGAGTAAAATGGAACTTAAGTTGTATTTTACTCTCAAGTAAAGGATAATGTTAATTTTCTACTTTCAACTTGAATATAGTTTGAAGAAAGAATTGAGAAGTTCACTGACATAACTAAAACAGAATACAAGTACTGTGGAACATTAAAACTAAGAGAAAGACTTACTGATATACTTGGATAGAATCTGTTTTCTACATGTAAATATATCCTTTCAAGAAATATAAATTGAACCTCTAAAACCAACTAGCCACCGTGTGTGATTGTTTTTTTTCAAATACGTCGTCTCATTCTCCCTGTCTTCCCTGTCTCCATGTCTCCCTATCAGAGGACACTGACATCCTGAAAGAATTAAGTGGACTTTCTTGGTCACTTGTGGTATAGTTAGGATTTGAACCCACGTCTTTAACTCTTTTTCTAGTAGCATGGTTGCCTTGCCATTTAGAATCACTTAGGGGAGTTTAACCTTACATTTTGCTTAGTTTTAGGTCTGTTTTTTCTTACAGCGGTGTTTGTGTATTTTCTTGCGTTGCAGGCTACAACATGATTCATTTTACCCCACTGCAGACTCTTGGACTATCAAGGTCATGCTACTCCCTTGCTGATCAGTTAGAAGTAAATCCAGACTTTTCAAGACCTAATAAAAAGTATACCTGGACTGATGTTGGACAGCTAGTGGAAAAATTGAAAAACGAATGGAATGTTCTTTGTATTACTGATGTTGTCTACAATCATACTGGTATGAGCTTCATTAACTACTATTAATACTGACGGAATATTATATCCTAATTATTTCATTCCTTGCTGTTTTATATAACATAAATTTTGAAAACACAAGTGACAATTAGGTATCCTTCAATTTAAAAATCATTTTATATAATACCACTTTTTTTTCAAAGAAACAGTGTTAGTGAAGATATAATCAGTATACTGTAAGTATTTTACATGTGATGATTATAAAAACAGGATCATAATCATAGGAGGGACATAATGATCACAGATTTCAGCTTACAGTATTAATACTTTCCAGACCACCTAATGAATCCTATATAGCAACAGCTCTGGTACTATAGCATATATTTGAAAAAACTGAATGGGTGTTATCTAAAGAGAAAATTGCTGGTAAACTCTTAGAAGTTAAATCTGAACATTATATCTTTTACATTTTAAAAGATATTATTAAAGTTAACCTGTTTTGGATCCCAAGATTTCTTACCAGTATATAATGCTGTAAACTATACTGGAGGTTTCCAGATGCTGATCCCCAGGGATGTGACAGCTCTCATTATCTGTCAGAGCAGCTGGGCCTGGAGAAGCATCAAGCTGTGATCAGCTTCCGGTTTGACCCAGTGCACCTTACAAATAATCTCTTCTACTTGTGCCACGATGTAGAGAAGTCGGGAAACCACTGATTTACATGTGTAAACAACAGGAATTCTAGGTGGTACAAAACATTTAACAGCAACAAAGATCTCTGGTGTGTCATAACATTGTTTTCTAAGTAACCATAGCAACTATGAAGATATTTAAATGCTCAAAGATTTGGTTCATCAATATAGATAATAATCTCATAATAATAATGAACAAAGTTAGGCAAAGAAATGGGTACATTCAAAAATTTGTTGTTTCTGCATGCACCTGGAAACCTAGCATCAGGATCCATGGTGAAGCTTCCTAATATCCAAGAATTCAGTATTCTTCACTTGAAAATTTGACATTATTGGTAACTACTTTGACATCTGTAATATTATTAGCCTCAAATTTATCAAACCACCTAATGGCATTTTACAAATCAGGATATGGCTTAGGCAGCTGTAACAAAGAGACAGAAAAATTCAGTCACTTAAGACTGAAATTGTATTTATCTCTCACAAAAGATGAAGTGGACATTCCACAACTGGTGTGGTAGCCCAGTGGTAACAGGGAACTAGGTTCTTTCTCGCGTGCTGCTCTGCTGTCTCTAGCAGTTTGCTTCTATTTCCTAATCAAATGTGGCCACTCCAGTTCCTGATATCACCTTCTACGCAGTGGAAATGAGGAAAGGGAAGTCATGCCTTTTAAGAGCATGATCTGTTGTATATATCACTTCTGCTCACATTGCATCAAGTAGGATTTTGTCCCTTGTCACACCAGCTATCAAGGAGCCCCGGGTAGTCTTTTGTCTGTCAGCTGTGTGTACTGCTGAACCTGGAGAGTTCTGTTACTAAAGGAACAAAGGGAGTATAAAATTTGGGGTATAGTCAGCAATTCTGTCAGAGACTATATTTCTGAAGTATTTGAGAGATTCTATGCAATATAAAAGAAGTGAACTTTCCTTCAGCCTTACTTGGAAAGTGGTGCATATCACAATGTCCTTTGTGTGAAACAGGTTTTCATTAAAAAGTTACTATCTAAGGGAAGTTGACTTCCAGAATGGCAACCTGAGGGCTTCACACACCCTCTACCCTGCAAAACAACTATAATCGGTGAAAATTATTTTTTAAAAAACTATTTAAAGTCTCTGAAAATTGTCTTAAAGGCATTCAGCCTACAGAGAGACATTGCTTTTAAGAAAATCTACTAGATCTCAGAAAGAAGAGTGAGAGTCTGTGACCTTTGAACCATCCCTGCTCCTCCCTCCCTCCGCTGCTCCAGCTCAGAGCGAGGCTAGGACTGCTCGTAGCAGGTGCTGCCAAGGACACCAGGCTCCCTCTCTCCCTGGCTCCCAGTCTCGGGCTAGGTTTGAAAGGGGCAGACTTCCAACATTTCTCACTCCCCGCTTTCAACACTACATTACAAGAACTATTTTAGGCAAGCGCAAATGAGAGGCCTAGGGCCCCTTCCTCCACCCAGCCCCCACTCACGGAGGGAAAGTTCTACCCCAAGCATGACAGGTCAAGCCTTGCCCCGGCTTGCCTTTGGGGTTGAGGTTCCACACCTGGAGAGATGAGCTGAGAAACCCAGAGGCTACCATCCCTGCCTCTAGCTGTGAAGCAGTGACACAGGTGTCCCGCCCAGAATAAAAAACGTGCAGTAAGAACAGAGTAAGAATGAACTGGCTGTATTTGGTACATTACATGGGAAAGTTCATGCCTGTGAACACCACTGAAAACAATGGAGACTTTGGTGAGAAACAGTCAAGAGGAGGCTGGTATCTTCATGAGAGCAACATGCTAATTAGTTTAACGCAGCTAGAGAAAGAGATAACTAATAGCCTTCCTGGATTCAGAACAAGCCTCAAGAACAGGCCTCGAAGACTTCCTGTGCCAAGGGACACACATTTAATTGGAACTTATTGTGATGCAATGTATGCTCCAGCATATTATCAAAAATAACAGCACAGTCAGCCTGGATAACAGCTTGGGAGAGTAACAGCTGAGTGTGATACCAACAGACGCAGGCAACTTAGCAGAGTTCAGGGAAAGAGACAGGGGAGCCCTGCTGAAAACCACCATCATCCCAGGCTGACTGCCCATGGCCAGGGCTGTACCCTCTGAGCAGCAACACCAGAGGCTGCACCCTGTGGGCAAGTAGACTTCCCTGAAGTAGTCCAGCCGCGTCACAACCAAGCACCCAAAAAGACCTGGAGGGGATGGGATCAGTATCCAGATTTGCTGTAATACATTATCTAAATCACCAATGCTCAACCAAAAATTGAGACATGTAAAGAAACAGCAAAGTGTGACCCTCACACAGGAAGGAATCAGGCAACAGAAATCACCTTTGAGAAGTCCTAGATGTTGTACTTGAAATAGACAACAAAGCAAGTATTATGAATGTATTTGGATAACTAAAGTAAACCAACCTAAAGCAGTAAAGGAGGATATGATGATGATACCCCATCAAAGAGAGTATATCTGTAAATAGAAATTTTTTAAAAGAGCCAAATGAGAATTCTGGAGTTGAAAAGGAAATAGCCAAAATGAAAAATTCTCTAGAGCTGTTCAGCAGTATATTTGAGTTGCCAGAAGAAAAGGATTAGTGATCAGTGACTGTGCAATCTAAAGAACAGAGGGAGAGAAAAATGAACAGACAGCGCTTCAGTGAGATGTGGGACATCTTTAAGCACCTGGACATATGCCTCACGGAAATACCAGGAGAGGAAAGAATGGGAAAAAAAATTGAAGAAATAACAACTGAAAACATCCCAACCTTCAACATTAATTTACACATCCTAAAATGCAGGGACCTCCAAGTAACATAAAAGAGAGGCACATTCAGACACATCATAGTAAAAATTTTGAAAGCCAAAGACTTAGGGAATCCTGAAAATAGTATCTTGAAAGGCAGAGATTATCAGAATCAATTAAGAAACAAAAACAAGATCCAACTGTGTGCTGTCTACAAGCTACACACTTTAGATTCAAAGATACAAATAGTTTAACAGGTTGGATTTTTAAGACATTTGGTCTTGATACTAATATGCAGAACTTAGAGAAATAACTGTGTTTAGATAAGATGCAGGCTTCTTAGCTTTGGGGAGACACAAGCGTATTTAAAGATCCAGAGGAAGGAACTTCACCTCCCTTCTCTCTCAAAAAAAAAAAAACAAAATAAAACAAAACAAAAAAAAAAAACAACAACAAAAAAACACAGGAAGAAACAGTATGTAGGAAAATGATATAAACGGTATTTTGAGTTCTAAAGATAGATAAGAGACAGAACCCAGAGCTTAGGTGGAGCCAGAGAAGGACCTTGTCACTCAGGAGGCTAAAAATGAAAAAAGGAAGCACTTATGGAGAGTGAATGTCAAGGGCTGTTCTCCTGCCCTAGATCCTAACAGCCAGACACTGAAAAGCCTAAACCAGACTTGAAGGTACAGGTAATTTTAATGAGGCCAGAGAACTTGAAGTCAGGGGGAAAAAGAAAAAAAAAAAAAAAGCCCAGTCTGCCTTAAAGGAAGAGATACCCTTCAGGCTTAGAAGGAGCGTTCCAAAATGTAGTTGAGCCAAGGACCATCAAAAGAAGCCAGGGACAAGACCCTTGAGTCCCACCACAGTAGTAGATGCGTCGTACAGTGGCATTAATAAAGCAGTGTTGATCCTGTTCACTATCAAGGTAAACTCCCACAGCAGAAAAGAAAAACGTGTAGCGACGTAGATGATAGAAAACCACAACTAAAAGATTGGTTTCATCCTATAGTGTCATTATAATATTGATATCTGATATATAAGACAATGAGTGGTAGATACGAATATTTTATTTCACCTTTAAACTTGACGTAGGTACTACCTTGTTTAATTACAAGATATTCCTTTATGTTTCCTTTTTCTTTAGCTGCTAACAGTAGATGGCTCCAGGAACATCCAGAAAGTGCATATAACCTTGTGAATTCCCCACACTTGAAACCTGCCTGGGTCTTAGACAGAGCACTTTGGCATTTATCCTGTGATGTTGCAGAAGGGAAATACAAAGAAAAAGGAGTACCTGCTTTGATTGAAAATGATCATCAAATGAATGTCAGTATGTATGGAGGAGTACCACACTAAAGCAACAACAAAATTTCTAAAGTGTAAATTTAAGAGTATCGTTGAAAATCCTTTATAATCTGTCTTTTAATATGCTAAATAATATTTAGTAAAAGATTTTAATTACATATATTTTAATTATATGTAAAATAGTTAAACTCTAATATATTGAAATTTTTCAGTGCATTCGAAAAATAATTTGGGAGGATATTTTTCCAAAGATACAACTCTGGGAATTTTTCCAAGTAGATGTTCACAAAGCAGTTGAGCAATTTAGAGGACTTCTTACACAAGGTAAAGGATATACAGTGCGATGTTTTTATTGGTTTTAAGAAATTTAGTGTCAGTCTTGAAGGGATAACTCTTCTTTTCTCTTGGTTAGCACATTATTAAATCTGATATAGGATTTGTGTTGTGTTTAATACTCTCAAACTATGATTCTGGAAGCTACCTGAAAGTTGGAGAAATCAAGAGGGCATGTCATAATAATACATAATATTTCCCTTGGGGATATTTCTTACTTTCGGTTCCTTAGCATTATGCTCAGAATACAGTTGAGCTCAATGTGTATTTTTTAAATGCATGAATGGGAGGGAAGGAAAGCAGATTATTTCACCTGCCAAAGACTTGAAACAGGCTTTGGAACAGAGAGATGCAGTAGTCTTATGTTGGCTAACGTAGGAATCTTAGCTGAGGTAGAGAGGCTTCTAGGTGATGGTGCCCACCATTAAGGCCACCTAATCACTAGTGAGGCTGACTCAGGTATTAGCCAGTAACAAAAGTGAAGAACTACACAACATTGTAAAATGACTCTAACAATTAAAAAATGTTTATATATACAATAAATAAATAAATAAGAAAAAAATAAAAATAAAAAGTGAAGAAATGAAGCTTCAGTTAAGGACACAATTAGCCTGAAGAAGTTAATCATTGTGTCCCTGACAGAAAAGGATAGAAAAAAAAAATGCTGAAAGAGAAATTAGGGTTTTTAGGAGGCAAATTAGAAAGAATATAAAGAATGTATCTGCAGTTAGTATAGGACAGTCTTAAGAGCCAGGATCTTTGCTGGCTTTTAAAATAAAGAATTCTCTTCCTCATCCAAAAACTAGAGCTTGAGTGGGACCCAGAAATACTGCCTTTAAAGTAGAAGTCAACACGACTTGCGGTCCGGGAAGCTTAGGGTCAGATTTGCACTTGGAGCTTTCAAAACCGTAACGTCTTAGTATATGAATTTTTTTTTTTTTTTTTTTTTGCAGTATTGATCGTCACAGTCTATTTAGTGGAAAAATTCTTTTGATAAGCATTTTTTATTAGATTGTTAGCTTTTAAGCCTTTTTGATCATGACATTGTAAGAAAGACATTTTATATCAATACATGAATTTTTTATATTAATTTTTCCTTCATGTTTTATTTTACTAAAGGGTTTCCATCTTTTCTTCCCTCTGATATTTATAAGTGGAACTATTTATTTGCAGTAATGTATGTTCAGAGTAAAGAAAAGCCAAACAGTATAAAAATACCATAAATAGAATGTGTGACTTTCTCTCCCCTAAAACCCACTCCTTAGAAGGAACTATCAATTAATGGTTTCTTGTGTTTCTTTTCAGACTCTTTTTGAAAGAAATTCAAGTTTTATATACATTTTATATAATTAGGTATATATAAACTATATACATAAGTTTTATATTTATATCTATTTTATACACACACAAAGAAGTCTACAGTATACAGTTTAACAACTTGTTCTTTTAGTTAACAGCATGATTTTATTACATCTAATTATTTCTTTTAACCTCTAGATGGTAATACACTGTTTTAAAGTACTTGAATTTCTTTAGCCTTTTTGATAGATTATTTCCTGTTCATTCTCATTCATTCATTCAATACATATTTATTGAACCACCTATTATGTGCTGGACACTCTTCCAGGCATGGAGATGCAGTGGTGAACATAGCAAGCCCTTGCCTAAGGCAATTTATGTTCTTGTAAGCAGGACTATAGAAAGTATGTTCTTGTATGTGTTATCTTTATTTGCTTTGTGAAGGACAAATTGTTAGACATTAAATTAATGGGTCAAAGGGTATACAGATTTAATGATAAATTTATAATAAATATTATCAAATTACTTTTCAACACAAATTGTACGGGTTTACATTATCACTGACTATACCATCACCAACATTATATACCATTAATCTTTATAATCTTTGTCAGTCAGGCAAAATATTCATTATTTTAATGTACATTTCTTTGCTTATTAGTGAGATATCTTTTCACATGTTAATTAATCATTTATAGTTCTTCCATTAATTGCCTATTAATGTTCTTTCTGTATTTTTCTACTGGGTTGTTTGAATTTTTCATATTGACTTATTATTATTGGTGATTCCTTATTAGTGGCCTCAGATGTATCCTCCTAGTATGCTGTTGATCTTTTAACTCTTGTCTATGTTGGTATGATGGTATTTTTTTTTCAATCTAACCGAATTTGTCAATCTTTTCTTTTATGTCTTCTAATTTCATGCCATACTTAAACCTTCAAACAACATTCTTTTTTTCTTCTGATAATCTTACTTATATTTTACATTTAAATATTTAATATACCTGAAATTTATATAAAGAAGATATTTAACTTCATTTTTATTTTAAAAAATGATATTGAATTGATAACCAATCCTTTTACACAAATTTAGAGTACCACCACAATACTCCGTAATATATAATCATATACTAAATACACGTGGACCTGTTACCTGTGCTATTCCAGTGATCTGTCTTTTATTTTACCAAAACTGAAGACTTTTATTATGTACACTGACTGTGTAGCTTTTTCTCTTTTTTAAACACTTCTTGGCAGTTTTTATGTATTTGCTCTTCCAGATTAACCTCAGAAACTACATTTAAAAATCTGTATTTTATCTTATTTTGTTTGTGCTTTTATAAGCTATTTCAAAATCTCTTTAGAATAAGCCAGGTATTAATTAGTTAATATAAAAATCAAACCCAGTGGAGGCAATCCTGTACCAGTACCTGATTTATTAGGAAAAATTCCAGAATAAGAATGAAAATTCCCCCCCAAAACATTTATTTACTTTTGTCATTTTTTATAATTTTGTAAGGAATATGCTTGTTGGTAAAAATGAAAAAAATTTAAGAACAAACGTGTGTACTTCTTTTAGAGAATGCGAAGAAAGTCAGGTTGTTCTATTTTTAGAAAAGAAAGCAATCTTTGAGGAAAAAGAACTCCTGACGTTAGTGTATTTGGTAGCACCTGGGAAGACAATTTGTACCATCAACATCCTTAATGCCCTAAAAAATGTATAGAATAAGTGAGTGCTGACTGAGGCAGAAAAGTGGGACTGGGGTTAAACTGATAGCTGTGTTTTTCTTCTGTAGTGTCATTTCTCTCAATCAATCTCTTTCTCTTATTTTCTAAGAAAAATCTATAAACTAAAAATTTGGAATCAGTAACAGTTATAATCTCCTTATGCATTTAAGATATCATCTTGTCTTTCTTTCAGGAAATAGAAAAACAACCAAGCCTGATCCAAAGCAGCACCTTAAAATTATTCAAGATCCTGAATACAGACGGCTTGGCTGTACAGTTGATATGAACATTGCACTAGCAACTTTCATACCACATGAGTATGTTTTATATTTTATTACATATTAAAGAGTAATGTTACTTATAAGCCTTTTTGGCTAATATGATTTTCATGCTATTTATTAGAAGCCTGAATAGAAAATGAAGTAAAGTAATTCAGCATAATTCTACTACTTCAGATGCATGACATTTCCCCTTTTTTCTGTGTGCTGATCCGTGTCCTATACATAAAAGTAAAAATGTATTCAATTGAAAAACTTCTTTAGCCATAATTAAGATCCTGATGAATATATTTAAAGTTTCTATGACCTTTATTTGCAAGTTTTTAAATGTAGAATTTATAAAACCATCAAATAATGTTTGTATTGTTTTATCTGCTTCAAGCAATGGGCCAGCCGCAGTTAATGAATGCTGCAACTGGTTCCGGAAGAGAATTGAGGAATTAAACTCAGAGAAGCATCAACTCGTGAACTATCATCAGGAACAGGTTTTTACTGCTTTCGAACTGCTGTTTTTCTTAGAGTCTTAGTACTGTCTTTTGGTGGTGTTATTGACGTAACATAATTTAACGTTTTCTAGGCAGTCAATTGCCTTTTGGGAAATGTGTTTTATGAACGACTGGCTGGCCATGGTCCCAAACTAGGACCTGTCACTAGAAAACATCCTTTAGTTACCAGGTACTCCTTTTTTGTTTTCTTCTCATTAGAAGTTAAAATTTGAAAATTGTATTAAACCCTTCAAATTAACCTAAATGTTTCCTTTAATGTATGATTCAGTACATTTCTTAAATTGAAAAAGAGGTTTTGGTCTAGTAACTAAGGTTTAATATTAATTAATTTTGTTAGGCAAATCTTTAGTTAGAGAAACTACCATCAGTATGAACCAATTTATGATCACTAATATACACCATCATGGATTAGGCAACTAAGGTGTAGAAAAACCTTTGCAAAATAATATCAATACCTCGGTGATTTCCTTAGTAATTCTGTGAGGTTTTTATTATTTCAAATGTTAACTAGATATGCTACAATACTAACTCAACTTCTCATATCCTACTAGATTTACTGAAAAAGTCTATTGAAGATCTTTTACCTGTATTGAAGATTATTTCCTATAAATGGTGTCAAACTAGCTTTATTTATGTAGTTCATTAGGGAGGAAATTTAGTTTTAATAGTGTAAATTCAAATTCCCTCCAAGGAGTTTCTCTGTATGGATTTAATATTTAATTGTGTCTCCATAGATACTTTACTTTCCCATTTGAAGAAATGTCCCTGTCCATGGAAGAATCTATGATTCATGTCCCAAATAAAGCTTGTTTTCTGATGGCACATAATGGATGGGTAATGGGAGATGATCCCCTTCGCAACTTTGCTGAACCAGGTATGCCATTTTTGTTAACTTCTCTGTGGATAGGGAAAGAAGTGTTCATGGCAAGCTCAAAATATAAATTGTTTATTGATTTTTTTTTTCCCACTAGGCTAGTGGTTTTTGATTTTTTGTTTGTTTGTTTTAGTTTTATTTGGGGGAGGGGAGGTAATTAGGTCTATTTATCTAATCATTTTTTAATGGAGGTACTAGGGATTGAACCCAGGACCTCATGCATGCTGAGCATGTGCTCTACCACCTGAGCTATACCCTCCCCTCCAAGCTAGTGGTCTTTAAACTATTTCATCACAGAGATGCCAGAGGTGCAGACAGTTTGAGAGAGAAGAGGAGGGATTGACAGGATGGGATTCACCTTCTTCTTTCCCCTCCTTTTCCTTTCTACCCCTTATCTCCCCAAACAGAATAGCTTTTATATATCTACTTTATATTGTGGTTTCACCTAAGATTTTATTTGGGCAAAATTTACTCTATTGCATTTTTAAAAGACATTTGAAATCACTGTTATTACAACTATATAACTATGAGAGACAATTTCACTCATTAGCTACAGGGGTATTTAACGTATTTGAATGGCAGTTAGACTAGAGATCAATTGTTTTTAGGTTCCCTCTCAATCCTAGCATCTTATTTTTCTACAGCTATTTCATTGCCAGGAAGAATTCTGCAGGGGACCTGTCAATGTATTTATTTTTTCCACATTTGAGAATCAGAAGTCTGTTTTAATGACAGTAAACTTAGCTCACAAACACGGACCTGCTGTATGGCACTGAGAACTATATTCAATATCTTGTAATAACCTATAATGGAAGAGAATCTGCAAAAGTATATATGTGTGTGTATATATATATAAAACTGAATCACTTTGTTGTATACCTGAGACTAACACAACATTGTAAATTAACTACAAAAATTTTAGTTCAAAAATCTCTTTTTAAAAAAAAAATGTAGCTTTGGGTTTAAGTATCTCTGCCCTCTCCTTTCTAAATGAAAAAAGCCATTCTGCTCTACACCATGGGTTTAATGTAACTTATTGCCAAAAATAAGTAGCAAGGCGGAGATGGAACTTTGAAATATTTTGGGTAAAACTATAGCTTTAAAGGTCTATGATATTACTATTACTTTTTTCCTTTAAGAAACAAATTTTTGACATTGAGCACACATTTTTAGAAGAGACTATAAGCTAAAATTTTAGCAAAATAGATATGAGATATAAATTACTGTCAGTTTTTAAACACTTTATCCCATACCATTTTAGATATACTTTTAATCTATACGTGCTTTGTGGTAGAAATAGTAACTGTGATTTTAAAAAACAGTTTCTCCTTAAAGTGAATGTTTTCATTTTAATTGAATACAAGATCCTTTCTTATCAGGTTCAAACGTTTACCTGAGGAGAGAACTTATTTGCTGGGGAGACAGTGTTAAATTACGTTATGGGAAAAAACCAGAAGACTGTCCTTATCTCTGGGCACACATGAAAAAATACACTGAAATAACGGCGACTTATTTCCACGGAGTACGTCTTGATAACTGCCACTCAACACCTCTTCATGTAGCCGAGGTACAGAAAAACAGTTCATCTACATTAAGAGAAGAAATTCTGTATTCTTTCCTAGCTTTCCTTAAATAGAATATACAAATATGTATTTCCTTTTGCTAGTTGGATACCAGCATTGATTTGGTGGTAGTATTTAACACTTTTGCATAATTTGCATAATTCTGACAGTCTTTTGATGCAGTTGTTATGCAATGCTGGGCTATAAACTGTTTAACAAGTTCATATTTTTATTTTATTTTAATTTAAGGAAGCAGATCATACTGTCTCTGATAATACATATACATCCATATTGCATATATATTACTAAAATGTAATTAATATTTTTAAAGAACTAATCTTATTAATATTTTAATAATATATAAATATTAATTTGGCTTATTCTTACTATTTTTAGGTATATTAGTAGCCACTGTGAAGTTGAGTAGCTTATTTCATATTATCATGATTATTTAAACACTAGTATTACAGCATACTGAAGCTAGTTTTAGCTTTGTTGATTCAATTTTTTGTTAATTATTTATAAAAATGCAAGTGTAAACATAAAGGCTGTCTATTCCTCTTCAGGTTGTTTACAGTAACTTAAGCAATGCCAACATTCATCACATCTTCTACCTCATATAGCTTTGTAAACACTTAAAATTTTCATCCTGTTTATCTTTGATGGCTTCCTAGTGACAACTTAGTGTTTGTTGGAAATGTGTACTTATTTGAAAAACATCTATTTCTTTCATTTTAAAGCATTATTATAATGTATATGTTTCAAGTCCTGTGATGAAATGTTGATTTGATTTGGAATTTAGTAAACATTAATTAAGGTGGTAGAACCTTTTTTAGCTTCAAAAAATGGCAGAGGTTTGTGTGTGTGTGTGTGTGTGCCTTTAGCAACAGCAAAAATAAAAAATCACTTGTAAGGTTGTTATAACATTATGGCAAAACAGAATATTAAAACTTAATATGCTTGATTTTAAGTTACAAAATCTTCTAGGAGCCTACTTGATAGAATTTCAAGTATTTTATTAACCTTTGTGCAAACATGATACTTTAAAAAAATTTTAGAACTAATCTGATTTCTGATTAAGATTAGGAGTTTATTATCATCTATAGGAAAAACTGGCTTCAGTCTAGTTAGACCTAAACTTTGCAATAACTAAATGGTTCACCAGCAGGTTATCATGAATGGCTTAGTCAAGTGCTTGGAAATTAATAGTATGAGGTATTAAAAACAAACACATGATAAGAGGTATTATCTGATAAGAGGTATTAAAAA
Source organism: Camelus dromedarius (assembly GCF_036321535.1). NCBI lineage: Eukaryota > Metazoa > Chordata > Mammalia > Artiodactyla > Camelidae > Camelus > Camelus dromedarius. Next base: position 7,959,670 of record NC_087444.1, read on the forward strand.
CAAACACATAAAACAGGGCAAAAGCCTAGCAGAATTGCAGTGTTATGGTTTACATTTTTTAATTTGACACTAACATTTTTCTTCCTTTTTTCTCCCTCTTGTGTCCCTATTTCTGCAAAATCTAATCTTCCTTTTAAACCGTTATATTCTCTTTTATAAATTTTCTTGTTTCCTGTGTGTATTGGTCTGTTTTATGTTTTCTTACATATGCACAATTAAATTTATCTGGAAATTCTTCTTGGATTTCCATTTTGTCTTGCTACATGATATTTTCCTATGTCACATCCATGCCTAGTCTTGCCTCCTCTCCTTCCCCACCACCATCTTGCTTTTCTCTGTCTGTTATCTTTGTGGCTGTGATTTTTGCAGTACATGTTGGATGCTGCTAGGAAATTGCAACCCAATTTGTATGTGGTAGCTGAACTCTTCACAGGAAGTGAAGACCTGGACAATATCTTTGTTACTAGACTGGGCATTAGCTCCCTAATAAGAGGTAAGCTTTTTGAAAGTGTATTTCCCATCTAAAGCTTTAGTTTTTGTTTAAAGAGATTAAAGGGCATTTAATGGCCTTATATACAATGTTTAATAATTTTCAGCATAGTTACTGTTCTTTTAAATATTCTACTCAAAATTTCCTAATATAACTCAGTCTGTTTTTATCAGTAAAAATTTCCACTTTGAATTAAAATATCTCATTTTAACCTGAAAGACCGTGGAATGATTCACCTATAAAATCATTTTTTTGTTGTTGAAAATATACAGATCTGTTTTTATCTTCTACCTGTATACATGATACAATTTTTAGATTTTTCTCCATAGATTTTATATAACAAACATCCCAAGAAACAGCATATGTTCCCTTTTACCTGCATGAGCCATTTCTCTGGTTAAGTTATAGAGAAGACCTTTTGTCACCTAAACTAATGGACATTTGTTTAAATGTTTAAAGCAGTTTTATTTTTAGTAATATTTGTGTTGTCTTTCCTTGAAAGTCAGTCATGATAAGAAATCTAACCTCTTCTTGGACATTCATAATGAAAATTGTTAGAATGTTCTGTAATGCTTTGCAGAGGCAATGAGTGCCTACAATAGTCATGAAGAGGGCAGATTAGTTTACCGATACGGAGGAGAACCTGTTGGATCCTTTGTTCAGCCCTGTTTGAGGCCTTTAGTGCCAGCAATCGCACACGCCCTGTTTATGGATATTACCCATGATAATGAGTGTCCTATTGTGGTAAGCATTGAATCTGTTTTTGTATTGCCTTATTTTGCTAAATGTTTTGATATTTAGCTCTCTGATGTTTAGGTGCAGTAATATCCACAATACTTCAGAATAATGCCTTAGATTTATAAGTGATTGTGAAAACAGTTTTTAGATGTTTTGTCATTAGTTTTAAAGCAAATGACTGTATCTTACAGAATGAATTTATGTAATTATCATTTTACGTAATTGTGCTATAGGATGGCATTTTGCACTTGAAAGAAAATAAACTTTTTTTTAAATTGTTTTCTAGCACAGGTCAGCGTACGATGCTCTCCCAAGTTCCGCAATTGTTTCCATGGCAAGTTGTGCTAGTGGAAGCACTAAAGGCTATGATGAATTGGTGCCTCATCAGGTCTGTTTACATGTTGTTTTTTAAAATCCACAAGGCCAACAACTCTGATCATTTTTACCAAAAGTTCTCATTGGAATTAAAGCACATTACATGGCTAAGTTTTAACTTTATGCAGATTTCAGTCGTTTCTGAAGAACGGTTTTACACTAAGTGGAATCCCGGAGCATCGCCGTCAAGTGCTGGTGAAGTGAATTTCCAAAGTGGCATTATTGCAGCCAGGTGTGCTATCAATAAACTTCACCAAGAGCTCGGAGCCAAGGGTTTTATTCAGGCAAGAAACTCCGTTTTCTGAGTTTCTCTCTTAAGGTTCGATTTTAGAGTTAAGTCTTTTCCAATTTGAGCACCAAGGTGTTTTCTCTTTCTGTTTCCCAGGTGTATGTGGATCAAGTTGATGAAGACATCGTGGCAGTAACAAGACACTCACCTAGCATCCATCAGTCAGTTGTGTCTGTGTCTAGAACTGCTTTCAGGAATCCCAAGACTTCATTTTACAGCAAGGAAGTGCCTCAAATGTGCATCCCTGGTAATGTGATCCAAAAAGATGCTGTGATTATATTATACTGTTAAATTGTTAATAGTAATAATAAGTATTATTAAATTGCTGTTACATATCATATATATTATAACACAGTGCAAGTGTAGGTGTAGTTGAGAAAAGAATTAGAAATTTTTGATAACGTATATTTTTACTACATGGAATGAAACCTGGAGAGAAATACTCTCAAATGTAACACTTTTTGTGTTGTGAAGTAATTTTGTTTTCATCTTAATACATTCCCTTATTTCTTAACTTGTATAAAATGAACATGTATTTCTTTTATATCCAGGAAAATGTATTTGTATATTCATGTGTTTGTATATATGTGTATATTCATGTGTGTGTCCAAGTGTTTTGTGTATGTGTATGCACATACACACATATATAAACCAAAGTGGAAAATAGTTTAAAATTTAAGACTCTTTATAATCCATCTTCATATACTTTCCTGGCCCTGTGTCACCCTACTGTTTCAGCCAAATAGATATTTTTACTGCTCTACAAGTAGTCTTACGTCCACTTACTTATGAATTCTTTACATCTTTCAAGGACTAAAGTTTCACCTCCTTTGAGAAGCTTTCTCTTAAGTACTCAGTGAACTCTCTGTCCTTTGAATAGATAGCAATTATAGTCTCTCTGTATCACTCTGACACTTAATTATAAAATACATCCTTGAGGTATGTCCTTATTATTGCTTGGCTTTTTTAGATGTGTGTATTTAATTTCCTTACTTATTATATATAATATATTATGGCATAACATGCGCCTTTGCATACAGCAACTGTCCAAGTCTGTTCTTTAAATGAGTGAATGAAGATTCTCATAAAAATCATCACATTCTAAATTGATTGCTCGTTGCTAAATATTCATAATTCTAATTTTTTTTAATTATCAACTTGAATAGCTTCAGGGTTAAATTTTTTTTAAACTGTTCACTAGTTCGTATTCAGTAATCTCATCTGATTGTTGCCAATGTCCACATGTAGTTTTTCGTGGCTTTACTCAGTGTATGCAGTAGTATCTCAGGGTTCTTTTTTTTTTTGGTCATTGCTCATCCTTAAAACATCTTCCATTTTGTCAGTCCACAAAATTGTTATTTTCATTATGTTAAATGTTTCATATTTTATTATGTTAGTATTCCATTTTTAGTATTTTTGGTATGTTTAGCAGTATTCCTTAAGATTTGAATATACACTAGGAATAATTTTTTTCTTTTGAACAATTTTCTTAGTACATATTTCCAAAAGTAGATTTCCTGATCAAAAGGTCTTTTATTGTCAAGTTAATAGCTTAAAGTTCATATTATTTAAATAATAAAATTGCAGTTTTATATATGCTTTGATCCAGCTGTTCTATTCCCAGGTATATATTTGAGAGACACTCCTGCGTTTCCATTAGGAAATATGCACAAAAATATTCACTGTAACGTTATTTATAATAGAGAAAAACAGTAGCAATGTTAACAAAATGAATGCATTTTGGTATATTCATACAGTGGAATACTGTTTAGCAGTTGAAATAAATGAGATAGAGCTAATAAACAGTATGAACAAAGCTAAAAAAATACAGTGTTTTCCAATAGAAAGGAAGTTGCAGAAGTGTATGTATAATTTGAATCCACTTAAATAAACTTGGAAATAGGGAGAATAGTGTATATTGTTTAGGGAAACATCCATATGTAGTAAAAATGCCCAGGGTCAATGAACACCAAGCTTCAGATAGTGGTTGCCTCTGGAGGGGAAATCAGGTACGCAGGGACATTGGTTGGATTTGAAATGTTTTCTTAAGTGAGGTAGTGGGATCTGGGTGTTTTAAATTTTTCCCTACCTTTTCTGTTTTTGAAATATTCCATTTTTTAAAATGTAAGCCTTTCAAGGGATTTTCTTGCTCTCCACCCAATATGAGGCAGTTTATGCATTGCTCCCCAGAGATAAGCCATTATTGCTTGATAAGATCTCTTTTCAAATAAAGCTTTGTTAATTAAGTTGTATTTAAAAAACAAAAAACAAAACATTGTGTGAAAATTACCATCTCAGGTAGAAGTATCTACTTTCTGACTTTTTTTTAATTAACTGATATTTCATGTTCAACTTTAAGGTAAATGACTTAAAACCCCTTTACCAGTTCTTTACTTCAGACAATTTAATATGAAATTTTGTTAAAAATTTTTATAATATTCCTAGGTAAAATTGAAGAAGTAGTTCTTGAAGCTAGAACTGTTGAGAGAAATACGAAACCTTATAGGAAGGATGAGAATTCAATCAATGGAATGCCAAATATCACAGTAGAAATTAGAGAACATATTCAGGTATTTGAGACTCATCTTACTACTGCGTTTCACATTTTAAGGTCATTAGAATTATTTATTGAACGGTTTTATGTAATTGTTTTTCAAGCTTAGTGAAAGTAAAATTGTTAAGCAAGCTGGAGTTACCACGAAAGGACCGAATGAATATATTCAAGAAATAGAATTTGAAAACTTGTCTCCAGGAAGTGTTATTATATTCAGGTATGTTAATGAGAGTTCAAACTGTTGACTTTACTTATATTTAGTTTATATACCTGTTAATTTTGAATAAATTACTCCTAAAAATCAACCATATTTTAATTAACATTTTCAGAGTTAGTCTTGATCCACATGCACAAGTCGCTGTTGGAATTCTTCGAAATCATCTGACACAGTTCAGTCCTCACTTTAAGTCTGGGAGTCTTGCTGCTGACAACTCAGATCCTATATTAAAAATTCCTTTTGCTTCGTAAGTATACCTTTATGGAGATCTGCCACTTTAAGCAGTTTTGAGAGTCCTCTATATCCTTGGGACCAGCAGTATGGGTATCACTTATTATTAACATTTTCTCCCATTGCTCTGTCATTTGTGTGCGTGTATGCGTGCATGCTCTCTCACTCATATGCTCTCTAGATAGACAGATAGCTGGGTGGGTAGGTAGGTAGGTAGGTAGATAGATATGCATACATGTATACATATACACACACATTTACATATCCATCTCTGTATGTACATGTCTCTATCTATACACTGACGCAATTTTTCTGAACTATGAGACTCAGTTGTTTATATCATACTCTTTACCACACCATTTTTTAATGCCAATGTATTATTCTAATATCTGACTATAACATAATTTATTTAATCAGTCTCCATTTTTTGGATATCTAAATTGCTCCCAATTATTCCCTATTATATGTGTCTTGGTATATTCATCTTTGCATAAATCCTTAGTTATTCCCTTACTAACCATTCCCTTGCTGGGTGGTACCATATAGTACTGAAGAGTATGGGTTTTGAAATTTGGGGCTGGGTTAAACTCCAGCTTCACCACTGTCAGTATGATCTTGGGCAAGTTATTTAGACTTCATTCATCTCAGTTCCCTCATCTGGAAGATGGGGCTTATAATAGTTCCTGCCTCTAGATTTTGTAAGGATTAAATTGGATAATGCATTTAAAGCACTTAACACAATTCATGGCACAAAATAAATGCTCAATATATGTTTGATACAATAAGTACTAGGATAAATTTCCAGGAATGGAATTTCTGGGTCAGACTGTCTATATGTCTGAAGCTTTTAAGACTGCCAAATCCAGAAAGATAATATAAATTAATATTTTCAGCTCTATGTAAAAGATCCCACTATCCCATATCCTTACCAATACTGAGGATATATTATAATTTAATGTTTAAGAGCATAGAGAATGGGACCAGACTACCTGAGTTTGAATCTAATTTCAGATGCTTATTAGCTGTAAGAAGTAAGACCTTGGCAAATTATCTAAGAGATGTAATTATAGTGACTCTCAGAACAGTGTTTGACACGTAATAAGTGATCAATAAGTGTTAACTATTACTAGTTAAATTGGTAAATATAAAATACTTTAAAATGATATCTAAATTTATCTTAAATATTAATTAAGCTAATTGTTCATCAGCCATTTGTATTTATTTAGTGAAATGTAATTTTACATATTAGCTCATTTTTCCATTCTGTTCAATTGTCTTCATTGTTTTATAAGAGCTTTTATTAATAAGGATCTTAACTCTTTTAAATCATACTTAGAAGTTACATTCTAAAAAAATCTGTGATGAAGCAGTTTTGTGTTTCTATGGAACGTTTATAAAATGCACATTCCTTATCAGAACCACTCAGGTTATCTGGGGCAAGGCCAAGAAATCTGCATTTCAGTAAGCTCTCCAGGAGTTCGCTGGCCATATGTTGAAAAATACTGCACTAGAATGGAGTTGGCACTGAGACTGCTGATAGAGACGACTCACTCTTGACTTACAAATTGCAGAGGAAGGGTCAGTTCCAGCTGTGAGGAGGAAGGCTAGCACAGAGGGAACAAAGCACAGCTGAGTTTTCTAAGTTGAGCTAAAACTAAAAGAGAAGAGAGTGTATTCAAGAGATGTAGCCAGTAGTATAAAATGAAGTCACCTGAGCAGTTAGCAAATGAAGTAGAGTTTCAGTTGCATTCAGTGTGGTCGCTTACATAACCTCACTGCTAACTGAACAAAGAGATACCAAGGCCATGATAGTGAGACACTTCCTTCTGATCTTTATTAAGAAGCATCTTTATCTAAGAAAATCTGGTTTCTTGAATAACCAAGCTGAAGAACAAGGCAGTCTGAGGAGAGGAAAGAAGGAAAAGGAAAGAAATACAGCAATTGAGTGCTACATGATTTCTAAGGGGTTAACTGACTTTTGATTGTCCTTTTACTGGTCCTTGGATGATTAATTTGAGTTTAGGATAATTAATATAAAAGTGTTTGATGGCGCACCTAGGAGAATATAAAGGAGGGAAAAAACTTGAGTTAGAACTAGAAAGATTAAAAACACAGATTTATAAGATAAAGAATATAGCAACCAAAAGATTTTTCCAATGTACTTCTAATTTGTACGATTTGGCACTTGATTATTTCTTTGGTTTGAAAGAAATGTTACTCCTAATTGAATTGTTAGCATGTTTGTCCTTTAATTATTATTTATAATGTATTTTGTTTATAATGTATAGTGTAATGCTGAGTTCCTAAAACATACATTGCTAAAACATTTTATGGTTATGATTCAGATTTTCTTCTTCATTTTTGAGAACAAGTAAATTTTCAGTATATTTACCCAGTTTTCTTTATTTTCCAATTTTTAGTATTGCTTCTAAATTAACTTTGGCTGAGGTAAATCAGGTGCTTTACCGATGTGAATCAGAAGAACAGGAAGATGGCGGAGGATGCTACAACATACCAAACTGGTCATCCCTTAAATACGCAGGTCTTCAAGGTGAGCAAGTGTAAGAATGGCTAATCTTTCCAGGGGTTTTCTTAGGGTCTTATGGTGTCTTCCTTATAGAAATAAGATATGGTCTCAGAGTTCGTCTGCTTGGGTTCAGATTATGGCTCTGCTACCTAATCATTGGCCTCTGGCAAGTAACTTAAATTCTCTGTGCCCTGATTTCTGCCTTTACAAAATCTGAATAATATTGTCTAATTTATAGACTTTTATGAGGATTAAGTGAGATTATCCATTTGGGTTCCAAATGGGACTGGGTTATAAACATATTCATCTTTTTCATCTAATTAGAATTATCTTTTTGCTGCGTATTTGTTTTATCCTACAAAAGGAAGTTTTAGTAAAATATTCTGTAGTTGTAGTTGCAAAGTGGGATACAGGAACTAAACATTAACTATCAGTCTAATTCATTTGGTTGGTAATATTATCTTAGATTTTTCTGTAGGAAATTTGATTTATTGCACATGTATTCCTGGTTCATTTAGTTTCCCACTTACCAAGCCTCCTTTTCAACTCTTCATTTCTTTGTTCATCTAAACCATCTTTAAGGGCCAGTTCTGTTCTTACATCTCTTATTGGCCCATGGAACTTATTGCCTTATTTTAGAAATTTGTGTAATTTTTTTATGAATCTTTATTATTGTGATTAAAAAATAGGCTTTAGAACCACACTCCCTGGGTTTCACTGACTACTATATAACTATGTGGTAAATTCTGTGGCTCAGTTTTCTCATCTGTAAAATGGAGATAAAAATAGTACCCACCACAGCAGGTTACTGTTACAATTGAATAAATTAATACATGTAAAGTACTTAGATAATGCTTAGTTCATAGTAAGTGTTCAGTGATTATTAGCTTTAAAACTCCACTAAGTAGACTGTACCTTGAGAAGGAATAATGTTTGCATTTGAGGGGATTCTTGTTTTTAGCTTTCATACTTTCTACAAAACCAAGCATATAAGAGGCTCTCAGTAAAATTGTTTAAGACTTTTTGTGCTTATAACTTTTTTTTTCTCCAATATTCTCATTTTCAACACAAAATGTTTTCTGCTCTGAGTAATAAATAAATGTGTATGTTACCAGTCTTAAGCAGATCTCTGCTGAGCTGTTAAACTCCTTCTACTTGACTGAAAAAACCATACTTTAGTGAATTTTTTTCTGGCCTTTATGTTTTGTAAAGTTAAGTCTAATTCTTTACGGATTCTCTTTACCTTCCCCTGAAATGATCTTTCTCATTCTTTCTAAATATAATTGCCCTTACCTGATTTATTTTTCGATCTCTGCCAGTCCCTTTTCCCTCTGGCAGTTTGATATTTCCAGCAGTCACCTGATGTTTCCAGCAGGCTGTTAATAGCAACCTCAGATTAAATTACACTTAACCATTTCACTGACATTTCTCTCCTCTACCCCTTTCCTACTCCTTATAACAATACATATTCAGTCATGTTGGAATCCAGGAATCCATTTTTGGTTCTGCCTCTTTCATCCTCAACATTCAATCAATAATTATGACTTCTAGATTTTTTTCTGTATTCTCTTTTGGCATACCATCTCCTTTTTATTTCCGCAGTTACCATCCTATTCTGGGACTAACTTCTGTCAACAAAGCCAACTAAGCAGTCTTCCAACCTCTTGCCACCTCTTCCACCAATCGTACTATCCCATCAGTCGTCAGACCTGTCTTCAAAACACTGCTCCGTCATGTCTCTCCATTATTCAATAAGTGGAACTAACATTTACTGAGCAGTATTTCCCTTCCTTGATAATGCTGGCACATTTGTAGAATATTATTTTATACTGTCTTGTTTTCTATCCTTTTTTATGTTTTGAGCCTTGTTTCCCAAAGATTATAAGCTTCTTGAGGGAAAGGACAATCTCTTAAATTTATATATTTATTTTTTAATTTCTCAAAACATGCTATATACACAGTAAAATTAATTAAATTCTAACTAAATAAATGCATCTGAATGAAGTGAGTGAAACCAGTATAATTTTTTAAGGTGGAAATAATTACTTTATTGAGTAATGAAAGAAGTGCTATTGCTCTGTCATTGAAATAACAGAACGTGCTGTGTGCACACAGGAATTCTGATGTTTCTACTTGAGTGTTACTTGAGGAGAGGCCTGTGTATCTCATTTTGATACTTCATTTAGTTCCGAGGACCTCCTATTATATTTCAAAGGTCCTTTCCAAAACAGACTTTATTCTTATTGTCACTGTAGGTGCTCTTGCTGTCTCTGAAACCAATTCTGTGATTTTCTTAAATCTTGCCTGAATATTAATATTTCATCACCACCTTTCAGCTGTGAAAAGACACAGACTTAACAGTTCTCTTCCCCCAGATGCCTTAGGGCAGGGAAGTTATGCCAGTCTCTTTTGAATGTTGCAATATTAAAATCCGAAAGAGCAAGACCAAGCCCCAGAAGACAGGAATCTTGGGAAAGCTCTGCATGGCTCCTGTGACAGCAGGCCCCTTCAGTATGCCTTTGTATCGTGGTCTAAGCCAGTGCTGCCACACTCACCGCCAGCCGTGGGAAGTGCCAACGTGGACTGTGCAGCTATGTGTCTGCCTCTCTATGTGTTCACCCCAGATCACTAGAGACCAGCAGCAGCCCAGAATATGAGAACAAATTTCCTCTGTCAGTGATGAAATTTGCATGATATTTCTCTGCATTTTCAGGATTAATGTCCGTATTGGCAGAAATAAGACCAAAGAATGACTTGGGGCACCCCTTCTGTGATAATTTGAGATCTGGAGATTGGATGATTGACTATGTCAGTAATCGGCTTATTTCACGATCAGGAACTATTGCTGAAGTAAGTAAAGCTGTATTGTAGTCCCCAAAAAAGGGCACAGTACAAACTGTATTACCATGTATAATGCTTGCATTGTGTTCTGATCTGAAAAATTGTTTTCTAACCTGTAACATTTTCCTCCCTTAATCGTCTTTCAGTTCTAATAAGTGAAAATCGGTTGATAGATTACTAGGTAGTAGAGTTGCATGTTGGGATTTAGCTCTTAAAATACACCCAGCCTGTAAACACACCAAATTAACTTTTAAAATTATTTTTATAACAGGTTGGTAAATGGTTGCAGGCTATGTTCTTCTACCTGAAGCAGATCCCACGTTACCTTATCCCATGTTACTTTGACGCTATATTAATTGGTGCATACACCACTCTTCTGGATGTAGCATGGAAGCAGATGTCAAGGTATATCCAGCAAAGCTTGAGTAAATAGGCATGTTTGTGTAGAAGTCATATACGGAGTCAGTTTATACACACTCTTAAAAGACCTGAACATGAAGGAATTGTCGTACGTGCATAGAGCTGAAAAAGTTGATAAGTGGATAGTGAATTTATTAGCATCCCTTAATCCAGAACATACAAAAACAAACTTAGATATTAAAATCTATTCTATAAAGCTAAAAAACATGTTGATGGGAAAATTTAGTTTTATATTATCTGTTTCTGTTTATTCCTTGACTTGTTAAGTTAATGGATATAATTTTTAGAAGATACATATACTTTTCTTTTTCTAATTTTTCATCAAGAGAAGAAATATTTTGCTATGAAGAAATATTTTATTATGAATGAAATTTGCCTTTATTGGTGAATTTCCCTAAAATGAAACTGCAGGTTGGAATGTACCAGTGAAGAACCACCAAATTGATTTGAACATAGTCTCTGAAAGAACAAAACTTCAACCCTACCATTTGTGTTCCAACAGGCTAAAGCCAGCTAGAAAACTGGGTGAAATGAAAGCAATTCTGACATCTTAACCAAATTGAAAATGTGGTTTATCTGATATTAGTGTTGTTATACACTATACTATATACAGAGAGACTTTTTTAAGGGAAGAAACCAAATAAAATAATGTTGCTAAAAATTTTTGAATCAATAGGTGTAAAATTTCAGTTGTGCAAGATGAACAAATTCTAGAGATCTGCTGTACAATGTTAGACCTGTAAATAACAATATTGTATTGTACTGTTAAAAACCTGTTAAAGAAGGTAGATCTCAAGTTAGGTGTTCTTACCACAATGAAATATTTTAAATAAATAAATGAATGAATAATAAAAATGTTTGTATTTCGACACATAATATTTTGAACTCCATCACTTTGTTGCAGCTTTATTCAGAATGGTTCTACCTTTGTGAAACACCTTTCACTGGGTTCAGTCCAGATGTGTGGAGTAGGGAAATTCCCTTCCCTGCCATTGCTTTCACCTGCACTCACGGATGTACCATACAGACTGAATGAGATCACAGGACAGAAGGAGCAATGTTGTGTGTCTTTAGCTGCAGGTGAGAAATTATGTACAAGGTTAAAATGTGTAAGTCAGCGTTATTCAAAGAGGAAAATGATTATTTTTTAAAAACTTATGATGTCATCCAAGATTCTATGTTACTGCCTAGTAACATTTCATATATATTCACTTGTAAAAGTAATAACCATGTTTACTATTTAATTATCACTGTGCACCAGACATGTATTTATGTGCATTTTTTTATTGTTGCTAGTCAGTCCTTTTCTTCTGCATGTTTATTTTTTCCAACTCTTGACATTTTGCATTTTTTAATCAAATTTGTTTTGCTACCCTTTTCCCATTACATGATACTTTTTTCCCCCAATTTTAAAAATTAACCTATTAATTACCAAGAGATAATCTAAAGGTCCTCTGCAAGTTACAAACACAAAACAAATGTTAAATAATTTTTATTATGTTTCTAACTGCAGTCAAATGCTTTCTCTATTGGTATCATTTCCTACAAGTAGATTTAGAACCTGAATCAAGTAACAAATCTAAATATAAACAAAATAGGCTTTTGTTTCCTTTTTAATAAATTTCAAGCTAAAGTTAAGAACTTTCCAAACTAAGTTGAAAACTACCAAATTACAGGATGAAAATAATAGTGTTATCTGTGTGATTTCCTGTTTACCCTTAAATTTGCATTTGCTCAGACCAAGAAAAAAGACTTAGTGGGACCCAACAACTAAAAAAGAAATTAACTTTTTATTTAGAACGATCATATGACGCCTCTGAATGTTTTAAATATATAATTGTGTTTTAGATCCTCACTCAACTATTTTATCTCCTTGCGGTACTTTCTCCTGTAAATCCATGCAGATAGTCATAAAACTGAACAGGACCATTGTGGAAAAAAGTTAATATGCAGAATTTGATTTTAAAGCCTATTGTTTAGAACCCTATTACATAAAATAGTGATCTCAACATTTTTTATTATTCATTGCTATTGTTAAACACTCTCAAAATAAATATGCCGATGTATCATAAATGATACACTGATATAAGTTATGATATTTGGCATGCTTACATATCAGGTACAATATAAAACAAAAATAGACCTGTAAAAAGGTAAGTTTATAAATATAAATAGATGTTCTTATATTTCCTTCTCACATCCCAAGGGAATTTTGTATACTCCATACTAATAAAATACAGGACTGTCCTCAGATTTGCAGATAGATTTTTAAACGAATACAAAGGCCAGGAAAATCTACCTTTGGTGACAGTGGTACAAAAATGTATATAATTATAAGCTTTTATAATAATTGACAAGGTAGAAATCACTCAGAAGAGACATGATCTGTAAGTCATACACTCTTAGAGGTCAAAAAGTTAATGCAAACATTTCCACACATCAGTGCTAGAAATTTTATAGTTTTGATTTTTTATAGTTTTTACCCATATTTTAGGGCATGCCAACTCAAACTCACCTTTGAATGTATCTCTACTTACAATTTATACAAGGTGTTAAACGGGTTAAAGTACCGGGATGTCTGTGCGGCTCAGAGTGCTGTGTGTGTATGTGTTAGCTGCTGTCCTCCACATCGTCATCAAAATTATCATCAGCGACTGCATGTAAACTGCACATATCAACCATGTATAAGCAACACATAAAGTGTTCAGGGAAATTTGGTGTCATTATTTGGGAGGCAATATAGAAAGAAGTGTCGGATGTTACCTTTCGTTCTGATCTTTCTTAACAGAAGGACATAATGTCTTTCTCTAAGGCGAAGACCCAGTAAGCAGAAGTTTAAACTGTGAAGTATTGCCTTAATTTTTTTAATCTTAGTCAAATTCTTTCACCTCTCAATTTACCTTTTATAATTAATCTTTCATTTCATTCACTTAGTAAGTCTTTATAGTGAAAAGCTGTGTACCAGTTACAGTTTTCAGTGATGCACTTTGGTAAATAAGGCGAACGAGGTTTCTGTTACCATGATTATTATTTTCTACTGGGGAGAGGCTTCATTCAACAAACCAGAAAACAAACAAGATAATGTCAAATGGTGTTAAATGCTTAGAAAATAGTCATGAGTGGATGCTGTGAACATTTTATTTATGTCCTCAGTTCTCCCTTCCTAAAGTACTATTACATTTATTCTTTAACACAGTTTTTTTTTTTTGAGTTAAATGCTAATTTCCATTGCTTTACTTTCCTACTGATTATTGGTTTTAATACAAGTACAGATTACAATTGTGTTTTTTTCATGATTTATAAGAAACCAAACTGAATCTAAAAGTAAAATTTTAGACTTTATCCATCATTCACCCTATTTTATTTCAAGCATAAAGGGTGCAGTTACCTAGAATGTTCAAGTTATTTGGCATCTGAAATCCTTGTTTTCATCTGTAAAAACTGTTTCTGGCTAACAAGCTGTAATGGTTTTAAGTTGTTTTAAATTAATGGGAAATTTTATAATAAAGTAACTCTAGAGTGATAGGTTAATAAACAATTATGTATCATTAAGGTAATCATCTCATATTTAGATTAATTTGTTGGCTTCAAATTACAGGTAGACCCTTTTCAAATATATCATTACAATTATACTAAATGTTTCTTTGAATGTTAAATATTTGACCTCTGATTTTAATCTTTAATTTATTAAAAGAATGTTTATCTGTGTTTAAAGACTCGCACATTCAAATCAGTTCAGATAAGCATCATTCTGTAGCAGTGGTTCTTAATCTCTCTTAGGTCACAAATTCCTTTGAGTCAGATGTGATTATGGAACCTCATCACACAAAGGTTGACATAAGTATAGCCATACAATTTGAGGATAATTTAAGAGGGTTTGAACACTCTTTATAGCTCATCCTTGACCCCCAAGTTTAGAGCAGCCCATCTGTAGTAATGGAATTCATAGGCTTGTGTATATTAAGATTAATATGTTACTTTGTTATGTTTTCTGCTAGGCTTGCCTCATTTTTCTTCCGGTATTTTCCGCTGCTGGGGAAGGGACACTTTTATTGCGCTTAGAGGTCTACTACTGATTACTGGGCGCTATTTGGAGGCCAGGTAGGAGATCTCTGAAAAGTTGCAATGCAAGTTTGTATCTGAATGTTTTTCACATGCTCATCAAACTTTCCTTCTTGTCCATCTATTCGCAACAGTTGGGAGGTATGTTTTCCTTGCATGTGTTTTTTATTTTATTTTTTATATGTTCATTTAATAGGGTCATAGAATTTCAAACAAGTGAAAATCTTTGAAGTTACTAAGTTCTAGTCCTTCATGTACAGATCCTCAGCATTTGCTACTTTATTTTAAGTAAAACTAAAAAATGTATAACTGTGTCACTTAATTACTCACTAAATAGTAAAATTTCCATGCCTGAATTAAGTATAAGAACTCAGATGAACTTTTAGGTAAAATTTGAAAGTCTACCATTTTTTGTTCTTCTATAATGAAGGTATTGCCGTCTCTTTGATGGAGCCCTGTAGAAAGAATTATAATACCAGGTTTTCTTCTTTCAGTTTTCAGACCTCATAACCTCCAGTTTTAGGTTTTCTAGTCTTAAAATGATATATTCTTTTTTTAATTAATTTAGTTTTTAATTTTAAATAACACCTAAAGATTGGATATAATAGCTTCCTCCTGTATAGTAGATTTTCCCCTTTTCATAATCCTGTTACAAACCTGAATAGTAAAAATATTAACCTCAAAATTTTATGATGGTCCTTTTGACCCAATGAAAATGGTGTTTTCTTATGTCACAATAATAGGAGAATTTATCAGAGGTAGAAAAGAAAGGCACTACAGCAGTGCTCTACAGTGTTCCACAAATCAACAGTGTCACCATCATCTGAGAACTTGTTAGAAATGCCAGTTCTCAGTCCCTGTGAGGGGCCTCCTGAATCCAAAAAACGTGAGTTGGACAGAGTTGGCAAGCAGAAATCTGTATTTTCACAGGGGCTCCAGGTGATTTTCAGTAGCCTAATACTAAAGTTTGAAAGCACTGCTCTACAAGTTAAAACTTGTAGCATATGATACATTATATACTATATATATATCAAATATATAATACCTTTATATTATATAATATGTATATATCATATAATACATTTATATGATACGATACCATATAAATACATAATACATATATATTTATATGATACCTTGTCTTGATGTCACCAGAAAAATAAGTGGAGGTTTGCCTCTTCAAATGATAAAAGTTTTATTTTCAGTCCTTTTAAAATTGGAAATTTCTAAGTGAGCATCTGAAAGGCATTGCATTCTTCCCTACTAACCAAATATAATAAGACCTTTTCTTATTGACTTAAGATACCACTATGGGGCTGTAGAAATTTGGGAGTCTGTGTGCCTCTTCTGCCCCGAAATGACCATGGTTAAGAAGTAGAAAGTGGATGGTCAGAAGCAGAGTATAGTGCTTAAGAACTTGGGTTTGGGCCAGACTGCCAGGTTCTAATCTTTGTTCCAGCTGATAAATTATTTATTATTTTTTATTATTATTATTGATTTATTTTTCATGCTCTCTAGAATGGTATAGTAATTAACCTTACAGGATTTTTTTGAGGATTAAATGAGCTAATACAGTTAAAATGTCTAGAACGGTGTTTGCCACATGCTAAGCATTCCATAAATGTTCATTTTTTAAGTAATTATTATTTTTCTCATTGTTTTCTGAGCTCCCAATTATCACTTCCAGGCACTGTCAAAAATTTCTGCTTCTAAATTTTCCATATGACTGTCTAGATCAAGCGTCAGCAGGCTGCGACCTGTCACTTGTTTTGTATGACCTTCGAGCTATGAATGGTTTTTACCTTTTTAAAGATAGATGTACAACTGCATGACTATGCTGTACACCAGAAACTAACACAACACTGTAAATCAAATATACTGCAGCTAAAAAAAAGGGTCACTAAGATCCCATCCACCTTAAGCTATTCCATAATTAGTGCAAAATTTAAAAATAAAGATCTTTTATTTTAAAAAAGTTATTTAAAAAAGAATAATGCATGACTGAGACCATATATGGCCAACAAAGCCTAATTTAATTTACTGTCTGGCCCTTTACAAAAAAAGTATGCCTATCCCTAATCTAGATGATTCCCAGGGGATATTGTGTTTGTTAGGGTAGTGCTAGCTGCAGTGAATTATAAACTCTTAAATTTCAGTGGCTCTTCACAAATGAAATTTATTTCTTGCTTCCGGTCCTATATGGGTGTTCAGGAGGCAGCTTTGTGCATACAGATTCAGAGATACAGGCTTCTTCCTCTTAAGGATATACCATCTTCCAGGGCCTCTGAGTTCTCTCCGGTCAGCTGGCCAAAAGGGAAAGAGCCTGGGGAGAACACACCTGTCCCATGCACTTAACATCCATTGGTTCCATTCAGAGTGTTTTGCTGTAGAACACAGTCATCTAGCCATAGCCAGCTGTCAGATAGGTTGGGAAGTGCGGGAACGCCATTTTGGTGGGCACGTGGCTATCTCTACCACAGATCATTCCACTTCCTCCCTCTGAAGAGCTGATCATGGACAGAGGACTTTTTATTCAACTTTCACATGTGTATCGTGTTCTAGATAGTTAAGATTGCTAGCACTCTGACCTCTTATTAATCGGAAGTGTCACTGTCCATACTAACGCTTTTGTACTGTAGAAAATAAAAAGTTCCTTTTATGCTGTTATTTAAGAGATGGGCATTAAACTGATACATACAATTAAATTTCTAAATGGTTTGGCTAAAAAGCACTGAGGCGGAGAAATTTTAAATGACTTTTCCAAGGCCATACAGATAGCAATGCTGTATTTTTTTCATTTTATTTTTTATTGAAGTGTAGTTGATTTATAATGTTCGTTTCAGCAAAGTGATTCAGTTATACATATACATACCTATAGATATATATTTTTCCAATTCTTTTCTGTTACAGCTAATTATAAGAAATTGAATATAGTTCCCTGTGCTATACAGTAGGTCCTTGTTGTGTGTCTATTTTATATACAGTAATATGTATTTGTTAATCCCAAACTCCTAATTTATCACTTCCCCCCACTTTCCCCTTTGGTTACCATAGTTTGTTTTCTGTGTCCATGGCAACACTGTTTTTAAATCTGTCTTCTTATTTCTCAGTTTGATACTCATTTTAGAATGCTATGCCATCTTACAAAGTTGTCATTTGGTATATGATTTTAGAATAACACTTTAAAAAATAAAATATTCTCCACCAGTTTTTGAAAATGAATTATGTTTTTCAAGGTCAGCTTTTACCCATTTATTTTCTTAGATGTTTGTTTTATTCTTGGTATCTGCTCTTTAAAATAATAAAGTTCAGTTCTTACTCAGATTTTGAAATACCCAAGATTGAAAAAACTATACCAGAGAGGGCAAGTCACACAGAGTGTTAAGAGAAGAAGACAGAGCCAGGGTCAAGGTTTCTGACTTTCACAGTGCCTGTTCTACGTTATGATCACTTTCTACATGAAAATACAGAGAAATAAGGGCAGAAGAGAGATGCATCCAGTGGTCACCAAAAGTGAATTTCTTGTCTTCAATTTTTTAAGTGGTTGTTTTCATGTCAAATGATTCACCTGATTCTGTTGTTTTAGGAATATTATTTTAGCATTTGCGAGTACCTTGAGGCACGGTCTCATTCCTAATCTCCTGGGTGAAGGAACTCATGCCAGATACAATTGCCGGGATGCTGTGTGGTGGTGGCTGCAGTGTATTCAGGATTATTGTAAAATGGTTCCAAATGGTATAGACATTCTCAGGTGCCCAGTTTCCAGAATGTACCCTACAGATGATTCTGCTCCTTTGTCTGCCGGCACACTGGTAAAGATCATTTCTTAAAATAATTTTTTTCTTGTAAAATGGCTTTTAGCTTCTAATATAAAAATACATGTAATTAGGAATCTGAATCTTAAGCATTCTTCATATTGGTATTTCTTTAGGACCGCTGATATTATGAGAAATTGCTGAGAAAAGACTTACTCCTTGCCTAAAAAGCTTGCAACATGGTAGAGGAGGTGATGGGTATATTGTATGGGCATTGCAGAAAGAGGCGTATGGGAAGTGCTGTGCAGTATCATAAAGGGAAGAGAGATGACCTAATAGGTGGGTCTCAGGGAGGACCTCAGAAAGTAACTAAAATTCCACCTAAACTGAACCTTAAAAGGCGCGTAGGATTTCAGCAGAGGTGAGGGAAGCTGTGGGAAGACATTAAAGATGAAAGGGACAATGAAGTGCAGGTGGATTGCGGCACAGTGTGGGGCATACTGCTCAGTCTAGCTTGGCTTTTTGTGTGGGGCAGCTGCAGGGAAGTAAGGAAGTGTGGAATGGGCGGCCCAGGTTGCGGGGAACGTTGGCTGCCAGTCCAGGGAGTTCAGAGTTTATCTTATGAGCAGTGCAGAATGAAGAAACATTTTTAAGTGTTTCCTTCCCGGTCAAGAATGTACAGGAATGTTGTCTTTTTGCCGCTTGTGATCTGCCTTTATGTTGTGGTTTGTTATAGAGGTGTGAGGGGCCTCTAAGCTACTTACGGGCTTGTAGATTGATGTCCCTATGATGTTTACATCATGAAGTATTCAAAGAATATTTGTCCAAAACATTTTTAACCTAAAGTAAATTACCGTTTTAGTACATAACGTATCCCCATTGCTACATATGTGGATGAGTTAGAACAGCAATGCTGATTTAAAATTCAGATTTCTGTATAACAAGCTATTTCATTTATTAGCTGAACTATTCACTTTAATACAAACTATGCGAGCTCACAAGATTTGTTTTCATATGTCAGCAAAATTACAAATTACTTCATGTCACAGAAATGTACAGTCAAAACTACAGTCTGTTAATTATTCATATGCCAGATTCATACTGTATTACATGATGTATAGGAGCTGCTTCCTTCCCCAGTTCCACCCCTTATCTCCATTTCCCCCTAAGGGAAAATATATGTTTTCACAGCACTTCAGTTGTGGGATGTGGGGGAAGATAAGAAAATGTAATTTCTAATAGAGGTAACGTTCATTATGTCTCAAACAGGATCAGCCGTTGTTTGAAGTAATACAGGAAGCCATGCAAAGACACATGCAGGGCATACAGTTCCGAGAAAGGAATGCCGGTCCGCAGATAGATCGGAACATGAGGGATGAGGGTACGTAACTTTCGGTGCACAGTAAGGATTTGCCGAGGAGATGAAATTAAACCTTCTCATGGTTCACTACCTAACAGATAGTTATTTGTGTGTAAAACTTCAGAATATAATAATAAAAAAGATGAAGAGAGTTTCTGATCTCACCTGTTTGAGTTTCTAGAGGAAAGATAAAATGCCAGTGTGAAAGATAATTGTGGAGGTTGCATTTAGAGCCATAATAATAATTGCTAATAACTGAAGTGCCTACTCTGTGCGAGGCATTGTGCTAACTACTTTCCTTGTATTATTCCCACTGAACACTCGCAGGAACACTGGAGATGCATTACATTGTTCCCATTTTTACTGATAAGGTGACTGAAGCAGAGTAGCTCGCTTCACACACACACACACAGCTGCTAAGTGGCTGAGCTAGGACTTCACAGTTTGTCTGTCTGTATAATCTAGGCTCTTATAAAATACTTTTTGTAAAGAGGTTTATTCGTATACAGAGTTAAAATAGACATACTTTTTTAACCTCTTTGAAGTTCATCATATTCCTATTTTTATGGCACACTGTCATCATTAGCCAATGCAAGGCTAACGTTAATTTGTTTCATTTTATTACCCATTCCCGTTAGAGACATTCCAGTGGGTTTGTTGTGTATTCACTATTGTCGTGTGAAACATTTATTGCTGTAAGTGCATGTAGACTTTAACTTTTTTTTTCATATTCTTTTTCATTATAGATCACTACAAGATATTGAATATAGTTCCCTGTGCCATATAGTATAAACTTGTTGTTTAGACTGTAACTTTTAATTTTGAAAGAACTGGGTACTAATAGAAAGTTACAAAAGTGATACATAAGAGTATCGTGAACCCTTCATCCAGCTTCCCTTAACAAAGGCATCTTACATAACTGTAATACAATATCAAGATCAGGAGATAGACATTAGCATAATACTGTTAACTAAGCTATAGGCCATATTCCATTTTCACCAGTTTTACGTTACCTCCTTTGTGTCCATGTAGTTCTGTGCAGTTTTATCCCCTGTATAGCTTCACGTAACCACTACCACAGTCAAGGTACATAACTGTTCCATCGCCACAAAGATCTTCCTTGTGCTACCCCTTTATGTCACTCCAACCATCCCTAATCTCTAGCAGGTGTCAGTCTGTTCTGCATCTCTAGTTTTGTCATTTTGAGACTGTAGATAATGGAATCATACAGTATGTATCCTTTTGAAGTTGGTTCTTTCACTAAACATAATTCTCTTTGACATCTGCATTTATCAGTATTTTATTCCTTTTTATTGCTAAGTAGTATTTTCTTTTATGGATGTATCATTCATCTTTTGAAGAACATTTGGGTTGTTTCCATTTTTTTGACCAATACAAATAGAGCTACTATGAACATTCATGTACAGGTTTTTGTGTAAACATAAGTTTTCATTTCTCTGGGATAAATGCCCCAAAACGTGGTTGGGTCATATGGTAGATAATGTTTCGTTTCATAAGAAATTGCCAAATTATTTTCCAAAGTAGTTTTACCATTTTATACTCCCACCAGCAAACAGGACAGATCCCGCTTCTCCACATCCTTGCCAACACTTCACGTTACCACTTTTTTATTCAGCTGTTCTGATAGTTGTGTAGGCCACTACTCACTGTGGTTTTGATTTGCATTTCCCCACCATGGTGTTGCCGTCCATGTCCCCTCTTTGATGAAATGTCTATTCATGTCTTCTACCCATTTTTTAATTGGATTGCTGTTTTGTTTTTGGGGGGTTTTTTTTCACTACTGAATGTGTGTGAGGTAAAATACACATGTTTACTATTTATCTTTAACTTTTGCCATTTTAATTATATGTCTTGATATGGGTCTGTTTGGGTTTATCTTATTTGGGACCTTCTGTGTTTCCTGTACCTGAATATCTGTTTCCTTCTTTAGGTTTGGGAAGTTTTCAGCCATAATTTCTTCAGATACATTTTTGATCCCCTTCTCTCTCTCTTCTTGCAGAACCCCTCTAATGCAGATGTTGGCACATTTTGTATTATCCCATAGATCTTGTACATTGCTTTTTATCCCGTCTGCTGTTCTGCTTAGGTGATTTTCATTATTCTACCTTCCAGATCATTTATACATTCTTCTGTGTCACTCAGTCTGCTGTTCATTGCTTTTAGAGTGCTTTTTATCTCAGAAATTGAATTGTCATTTTTGATTGGGTCTTCTTTATAGTTTCTAGTTACTTCTTAAAATGATCCATACTTAAATTGATTCTCTTTCTTAATTCCGTTAGCATTTTCATAACTAACTCTTTGAATTCATTGGTTGGTAGACTGATTATCTCTGTTTCCTTATTTTTTTTTCCAGGAGTTTTCTCTTACTCTCTCAGTTGGGAGTTTGCTACCTTTTTATTGTACTTAACCTTCTCTGTCTCTGTGAATGCAGGTGAAAGAGCTACCTGTTGTGGTCTTGAGAGGATGTTTCTATGTGGGAGCCTCCCAGTGTAGACCGCATGCGCCAGAGGTCTTTGGTGTGAGGGCTGGATTTGATGTGCACACCAGCCGCATCTCTCCTCAAGGTGTGCTGGCCACTCTCATCTTGACAGGAGGTGCGGTTGGTGCTGTTGGAGCTAGAGCCTGTGCAGAGTGTGAGGTGGGACTTCCTCTTTGCTCAGTGGCAGTCGCTGCTCTTCCTAGGGTGAGGTCTGCTCCCAAGTTGCTGGAGCAAGTGCCCTGAGGGTCAAGCTCAAGCTGGCTCTGTTCCCTTTACGTGTTTATTTTACCTTCTCCCCACCCTGGGGCCTTTGCCCCAAAGGAGGGGAGTGCTGCAGTAAGTGGGACCTGTGCACTTACAGAGGTCCGATGAGCTGCCGGTGTCAGCTTCTGCGGCTCCACTCAGACACAGCCCAAGGTTTCATCTTTTTCCATTGTAATCATCCCAGATCTAGTGCAAGGTTATGGCATGGAGTGGGCAGGGCCAGAACGTTCGCTCAAGCTGGCACTGGGGATCCAGGCATTATGGTTGCAGGAACTGAAGGAGCTTCACTCCCGTCAGAAGTCTGGGCTGCTTCTGTGGCACTGTTTGAGTAAGCACCAGCCGTGACCCCCACCGCCCCCACCTGGATCACGACCCAGGCCCCTGGGCCTCCTTCTGTGTCCCTAGATCAGGTCTTTCTTCAGGATCTGGCTGTCATAGATCTACTGCCAAGGTGTGACGTGGAGTGAGCAGGGCTGGGGTGTTTGCTCAGATCAGATTAGGGAGCACAGGGAGGCAAGCCGAGGGTAGACCTTTCTCTGGTAAGACCTGTCTAGTGGTAAGCCAGCACCCGCATACGCCTCTCAAGTGCAGTCAAGGCTTTTCAAGCCTTTCCATCTGTCCCAGCCGTTCTCCAAGCAGCCAAAGAGGCTTTTCTTCTCCATCTAGAACCCCAGGATGGGAACAGCCAGTCTGTGGCTCGACCCTCTCACTCCCCAGGGTGAGTGTCTGACCATGTGATCACCCTTCTCCTCTTATTTCCCTCCCAGGGCACAGATTCCAACCCAGTGCTTTTCTTCTCATCCTACCTCATTATGTGGGAATCTTTTTTGCAGCCTTGGTTATATAGGAGTTCTTCTGCCAGTTTCCGGTTAGTTTTCCACGCGAATCCTTCCACATGTAGATGTATTTTTGATGTGTTTGTGGGAGAAGTGAGCTCCACTCCACTTCCTCCGCCGTCTTGGTCGCCCACCAAGGGAGTCTTGTTTTCCTTTCTCATGGTATATTGGCTATTTGAGGTCTTTTGCGTTTCCATACAAATTTTAGAATTATTTGTTCTAGTTCATTGAAAAATGTCCTTGCTATTTTGATAGGAATTACATTGAATGTGTAGTTTGCTTTGAAAAAATGATCATTTTAACAATTTAATTCTTCTAATCCTTGAGCACTGTATATTTTCCATTTGTTTGTATTATCTTCAGTTTCTTTCATCAATGTCTTATAGTTTTCCAAGAACAGGTCTTTTACCTCCTGGTTAGGTATATTCCCAGGTATTTTATTCTTTTTGGTGCACTTGTAAATGGGATTGTTTTCTTAATTTCTGTTTCTGATAGTTCATTGTTAGTGTATAGAAATACAGCAGATTTCTATATATGAATTTTGTGTCCTGCAACTTTACCAAGTTCATTGATGAGCTCTAGTCATCTTCTGGTGGTGTCTTTAGGATTTCCTGTCTATAATATCATGTCATCTGCAGACAGTCACAGTTTTACTTCTTCCTTTCCAATTTGGATTCCACTTTTTTTCTTGTCTGATTGCTTCCAGTACTTCCAGTGCTATGTTGAATAAAAGCAGTGAGAGTGGGCGTCCTCGTCTTGTTCCTCAATTTAGCAGCAAACTTTCAGCTTTTCACTGTTAAATGTGATGTTAGTGCTGGGCTTTTCCTACATGGCCTTTATTATGTTGCGATCCATTCCCTCTGTGCCCACTTTGATGAGAGTTTTTATCATAAATGGACGTTGAATTTTGTCAGAAGCTTTTTCTGCATCTGTTGAGGTGATCATGTGATTTTTATTCTTCAATTTGTTAATGCAGTGTATCACATCAGTTGAATTATAAATGCAGAACCATCCTAGCTTCCCTGGGATAAATCCCACTTGCTCATGGTGTGTGTTTTTCTCAAGTTGAATTTGGTTTGGTAATATTTTGTTGAGGATTTTTGCATCTGTGTCCTTTTTCTCTGAGTTATTTTAATTTATAATTTTAATTATGAAACATCTCAACCTACAGAAAATAATGTAAATTATGCTTTGAACCTAAAACTGAAATTAGAAGATATTAACATTTGGCCATGTTTCTTTCAGATCTCTCTTCACTCAGTCATTCTGTTTGGGGGATTTATTCATTTTGATTTGTGTAAATCCCAGTTTATTAATCTCAAATGGTATAAAGAGTTTTCCATTATGTGAATAGACCCCAGTGTTTATCTGTTCCTCTTCTCAGCAGTTATTTTTCTTGCTAATACAAGCAGTGTTGCAATTAATATTCTTGTATGTGTGTCTCTGTGCATGTAAGTGAGGGTTTCTCTAGAGTATCTGTCTAGAAAGGAAATTAGTATGTGGCAGAATATGCAAGTCTTCAACTTTTAAGGTCTTGCCAAATTGCTCTGCAGAGTAGTTTCCTAATTTATTATATTTCTTTTAAATTTTATAAATGTTTTATTTTTCTCTTTTAGGTTTTAATATAACCGCAGGGGTTGACGAAGAAACAGGATTTGTTTATGGAGGAAATCGCTTCAATTGCGGTACATGGATGGATAAAATGGGAGAAAGTGACAGAGCGAGAAACAAGGGAACCCCCGCCACGCCGAGGTGGTGTTGATTTGACAGTCCTTATGTAATTATGCCCTTTGTAAAGCCACATACTGTGGAATCTTCCATTCTATTAACCATGAAGTCTTTATATGAAATCAGTCAGAATCTTCCTTTCTCCCACTTCCTCTTCCACTCCCCCCTTTCTCTCCCCTGATATACACAAACACAGTCCTCCTAGCATAAGTCATCATGTAAAGCTGTCTGTTCCCTTCTGGAGGTTCTCGTAGGTTGATTCCCTATAAGCACCTCAAAGGAAAGTTTTATGATTCCTTATCCCAGTGGTTAAGACATTTCTTTGTAATCTGAAGTGCTTTCATTGTAAGTTTTTCTTTATGCTTATCTTTTGTAAATATAAAAAACAGCCAATTGTCCTGTCTTTTATGAAATCCTTTTACTTTCTGAACCTCTTTTCCCCTAACTTTTTTTATCTTTTACCTCATCATTTCTTTTTGTGATTTGCAATGCTTACTATAGTATCAAGTCTGGAAAACAGTTTTCTTATTCCAAATTTTATCTTCAATCAGAATTGTCAAAAAAATGATTGAATAATAGTTGTCATTACAGGTTTTGCAAATTCTTTTTTAAAATGTTTTGGTAAATTATTAGGTCTTGTACTTCCTTTTGTTTTCCTTGAATATGAACTTTCAAATTAGGATTAAATTATGATGTTCCCCTTCCCTGGCTTTCTCTGGTCCTGTATGTCACATTTTCTCTCTCTTCTCTGGTACTCTATTCTGATTCCTACTGCTGCCTCTTTCCAACAGCTATTTTCTTTTACTCCATAATTTCCACTCTACTTCATAAAATTTTTTACAAATATGTTAAGACAGTAAGCAATGGCAAAATACTAAGAGTGATTTCTTATATTTGCAATACACATTCCTACAAAGTGAGGCTTTTTATCATCATTTTATAATACATTAGTTATGTAATTCATCAGATTTGTTTACTGAATGCCCTTTAACTAGTACTTAAATTACTTGTAGTCACAGAATAAAATTTATTTTTAATTTTAGAGACGGGTCTGCTGTGGAAATTGTAGGCCTGAGTAAATCTGCTGTTCGTTGGTTGCTGGAATTATCCCAGAAAAATATTTTTCCTTATCATGAAGTTACAGTAGAAAGACATGGTAAGCTACTCATTTTCTTTCCAAAGAAACTCCAAATGTACTGTGTATATTCTTAACCAATGTAATCATCATTTGACTCAATGAACTAATATTAAAAAACTCTTAAGATTGAAAGGAAAGACAAATCATTAATTTACTAGCATGCAAAGTGTAGCAAACCTGATTACTAACCATATTTTTATAGTAACTTTGAGCTGAGATATGAAGAGCATTGTGCTCACTTTTTTTCCTCAGTGTGACCGTGAGCAAGTTGCATTTTGGTGAAAAATTATGAAGTCTTTACCTCTCTTTTTCTAGAACAGTGCTATCCAAAAGACATAATTTAAGTCACATACATAATTTAAAATTTTCTAGTACATACATTTTAAAAAGTTAAACGCAACAGGTGAAATTAATGGTATTTTTTATTAACTCAATTGTGCTAAATATTATTTCAATATGTAGTCAATATGAAATTATTCATGAACCATTTATTTGGGGGGTACTAAGGCTTAGAAATACAGTGTGTATTTACACTTCTGGCACCTCTCAATTCAGACTAGCCTCCTTGCAAGTACTCAATAAAGTTAATTGTATCAAATATAAGAGTGATCCAAGTGATCTGGGATCGTTTGCTAGAGTCTAGTCCTTTTTTGCTAATACAGTGAAAGGTAATTTTTAATTTCTGGTTAGTGCCCTTCAAAAGACCCTGACACTTTCAAAAAGTGGATAATTTATTGACTAAATATTACTTTTTAGCTGTAACTAAAGGTGTGGATTTCTATGAATGCTTAAAACTACCAAGTTGTTTATAATGTTGCAGGAAAGGTGGTGAGAGTCTCCTATGATGAATGGAACAGAAAGATACAAGCCAACTTTGAAAAGTTATTTTATGTGTCAGAAGACCCTTCAGATGTCAATGAAAAGCATCCTAACCTGGTGCACAAACGTGGCATATACAAAGATAGCTATGGAGCTTCAAGCCCTTGGTGTGACTATCAGCTCAGGCCTAATTTTACTATAGCAATGGTTGTGGTAAGTGATTTATTATTTTCAAATTTCAAAAATGTTATTATAGGGCTTATTTAGTTCTTTATTTCCACACCAGTGAATTTATTTAATTGCTAAAAAGTGCATTGTTTACCGCTAGTTCTGTATGGTCCTTTCTCATGAATAAAGCATCATGCATTTGACCCTTAACCTGTAACGTTCAGTATCAAAAAAATATAAAGCAACAAATGATGACGAATGAAGTTCTTCCCAACATTTTTCACATCATAACACTCATAGAAAATGATGATACTTGTATAGCCCTCTGGGCTAAAAGGATTGATTTGCTTGTGCCAGATTCACCTGCTTCAGTTAGCCCCAGGCCCCGCCCAGCTGCCTTGAAAGCTGAGGGCATCTGTACACCTGCGCCGTGACCAGTGCCTCAGCCCACCAGTTGGAAACCTGTGGACTAATGAACTAATATGAATAGCTTCAGTTCACACTCTGTTTTCTTTGTTGTATTGCTGTAATTAGTCCTGTCCAGCCGAAAATTCTAGACTCTCCTTATTTTATCTGTACTGAGTCTAAAAATAAAGTACAGTAAAATAGAGAAGGTGTGTGTTCTTCTGTGCCTGCCTAGATGTTTCCACTTTGTCAAAAAGAGTATTAAACATAGTACTGTTAATTAGAGTAGAAAATATACAAAGGTACATAAAGGTAGCTTTGGTTCAGTGTGCACTTGATTTCCGTTAACCTTTAAAATTAATACACATTCTTAGTCACCAGGGCTTTCCCTCTTTGTCCGTATCACAAGTAAATTACTCATGCTATCGGTGTGCAAATCCTTCTGTATTTTATTATGACCCTAAGAGCAAAAAAATGAGTTCCAGATAAACTTAAAGGAAGCTATTGAAAATCCTCTGAAGAATGAATTAGGTGGGTTTAAATGTATTCTGCCTTCATTGTCGCTGTGACAACTTCCTTTTGGGGCTACTATGCTTTCTTGAAGTGGCACAAGGAGACAGGCACCTCAGACAGCTTTCCTAACCTCTAAAGCCAAGTTCCGTACTTTCAAGTCGGCCTGATAGGATTAGGTCTGATTAGGTGTCTACGTTTTAATTGGCCCACACTGTATTTAAAAATTGTTCATTCTTTTTCCAAGTTTATCAATAGTTTATGTTCCAGTGTCAGTGGGAACTAACTCTTCTGTGATCTTAAACAGTTTGTATATTTGTTTTTTATACTCATTAGGCCCCCGAGCTCTTCACTGCAGAAAAAGCATGGAAAGCTTTGGAGATTGCAGAAAAAAAACTGCTTGGTCCTCTTGGCATGAAAACTTTGGATCCAGAGTAAGTTGGAGTAGAAGTATTAAGAATGTCGTTGTAGGAGGGAGAGTATATAGCTTAGTGGTAGAGTGTACACTTAGCATGCACCAGTCCTGGATTCAATCCCCAGTGCCTCCATTATAAACAATCAAACAAACAAACAAACAAACCTAATTACCTCCCCCCACCAAAAAAGAATGTTGTTGATATTTTATTGCGTCCAGCCATGATTTTTTGCTTATCAATAAAATCTCTACAATTGCATTCAAACTGAATTTTTAAAAATACCTTCTCTGTCTTCATTAAACATCAATGTTCAAAATGCCTTTGGCTTGTCTTATAGTCAATAATCAATAGATGAATTTCAAATTTATAAAACTATTATGTCATAAATATTTTCTAATGACTATTTTTTCTGATTGTAAAAGTTATACATGACTACTATGGACATTAGAGTTATAAATGTATCGTCTCCTTAGAGACAATCTTTATTTTCTAGATTGTTACCCATAGTAGTTCCTTCCATATTTCTAAATAGTATGTGTTTACAGCCATTTCTTGATTATTTTAAATATTAGATATTATTTGCTTACTTCTTGTGATGACAGATAAGGATTTAACTCTATTCTCACCTCACCATAAACTTGTTCCGTCCTCTCTAATTACACCACTATTTTTATTTAAACTAATACATACTTTTGTTTTTATGATTATATGTTTATGTCATTTTATATTTTTCAATTTTTGCTTTTTTCTTGAGTTTGTATGACCTTTGTCTCTTACTGGTTTAACTTTAAAGCTGGGTACCCATCATCAGTTTGCTTTTTCTATCATACATGAGAGAGCCCCATTTCTATAGTACCCTGACCTTCGTAGATTTTTCCTAACCTATTGTGTGCTCATTTCAGTCTTGAGATGCAAAATTTTATGTGTGTGTTTAATCTGCATTCTAAAGTGTTCTCCGCATTTTCAGAGACATTAAGAATCACTAGTCAAAACTAAAACCCAGCTAAAGCTTATTCGTGTGTCAAGTTCTACCTCACTAAAAGAAAGGAAAGTAATAATTTAACTAAACAGAGTATAAATAACTGTCTTACAGTAAATGTTGCAATGTTTTTTAATACTTTATTTAGTTTATAAGTGTATGTAAATTCTCTGTGTGTATTCAGTTGCTATTTGTAACCTTGTAAGGCACCAGTTTTCATTAATTTTAAAATAACTTCATGGAGAAGTTTAAAAAACAACCTTTCCAATATATAATAATTAATAAAACCTTATCTTTAATGTTTACCAATTCAAATTATTCTGCGTATATTTTAATTGTTGTAAATACGTTAGAGGCCTAGTTAAATAATTGACTGTAACCAATATTTAGTGTCAGGGTAACTCTTCGAAGGCAAGATACCTGAATATTTTGTATTTTTTGTATTAGCCAGGAAGTGTTTGTTAGTCATTCCCTAACACATTGTTAAAGTCCTCTGAACTCAGTATAAACTAATTTTAGGTTAAATGGATGATGAGCTTTATTTAGTCCACAGAATGGAAGACGAAATAATAATACTTTGCTATTAGGAAATTTTTCTAATGCTTCCTATATAATGTCTGATCTTTTTTTAACCTAAATTTCAATCATTTTGCAGTGATACGGTTTACTGTGGAACTTACGACAATGCCTTAGACAATGACAACTACAATCTTGCTAAAGGTTTCAATTATCACCAAGGGCCTGTAAGAATTTCCTTTCTCTTCCTTGAGTTTTCAATTAAAGTTACTTTGCAAAGAATTTTAGATATTTACAGCTCTTTCTTTTTCTTCACTTTTAAATTACCTCTTTCAGGAGTGGCTGTGGCCTGTTGGGTATTTTCTTCGTGCGAAATTATATTTTTCCAGATTGATGGGTCCAGAGGCTACTGCAAAGACTATATTTTTGGTTAAAAATGTTCTTTCTCGACATTATGTTCATCTTGAAAGGTAAGTTGTCAGGGACATGTAATTTCCAAAACTAGTGTTTAGTCATTTTATTAGATGTTAAGTTAAATGGCATTTCCTTAGAATTCATTTCTGTATGTTCTACGTTTCCCGATGAAATGTGAAAGCTTTACTCTTTAACACAAGTTCTATGTAATTTTTGCCTTCTTTTAATTATTTTAGGTTATTTGTTTTAATTTAAAGACTTGATATTGCATGATTTATACATGTGGTGGAATAGTCTTTATTTTTTAAAATTTAACTGTTATTTTTGGATGTGGTTAGCATAGGATAAATACAAAAACTAAAAGTACTCAGGCTGTGCCTTTTGAGTTAACTGATCTAAAGATGCAATAGAAAATAATTTTCAGAAATGATTTCATTAAAATTAAAATATCAGTTGATCTTTTGACTGTTTCCAACCCACTTGTCATCTCCTCTGTCCTAATTGTCAGCAGATAGTGTCAAGAGTTACGTGTCTTTGTAAAGATGATACAACTCAGTCGAAAGCTACCTTAGCTTCACAAACTTTGGATTAAGCCTAAATATATGTACACCTTATTGCTCAGAATAATTATTCATAAACATGCACAAACAGCGTAGGCTTTATCTCCTCTATT
Organism: Camelus dromedarius; assembly: GCF_036321535.1. NCBI lineage: Eukaryota > Metazoa > Chordata > Mammalia > Artiodactyla > Camelidae > Camelus > Camelus dromedarius. Next base: position 7,990,895 of record NC_087444.1, read on the forward strand.
ATAAGAACATAAAGGACTTCCATTTATCACCATGAATGTTGTCAAAGTTTTTTTTCCTTTTTTTTTCAAAGTTTATTTTCATTATTTTAATATAGCCACAGAAACACCCCAATCCTGCCACACTGCTCCCTCATCTAGAGACTGAGTGTGAATTCAGGGTGATAGGAGCATTCTTACATTCTGTCCTTTACTGCCCCACAGTAGTTCTCATTACTTGCATTTATTTTCTCTTGCTTCCTTTTGTCCACGAGAAGTAAGAATATCTTGCACTGCAGAGGTCATTCTTCTACTTACTTATAATGCCATCCCTCCCACCTGTTCCGTGCCCTTGCTCCGATAATTATCCTTTCCTGGGAGTCCACTTGGTCCTTCCTTCCTAAGACACAAAGATATCTGTCAGCCTATCCTGACACAAAGTCCCTTCATACTGTTCCTGCCTCAGGCCTTGTTTTATCATTCTGTTTTCTCTTCTGCATATTTCCTGTACAGTTAACCTCATTTTTTTGACCTTCTGACCACGCAGTCATTCATTGCCACAGGCCGTCTGGCTTTTGTGTTGTGGGTGGTGAAACCGCTCAAGGAGATGCTTTCTCGACCCCGGACGCCATGGCTTCCTTTCAGTTCTCTTCCGTGACCTGGCTGTACTGTCTGACATTGTTAATTTTCCTCTTTTTATGAAAAACCTCATGCTACCCATAGTGTTAGGTTTCCCTTGTTTACCTAGTAATAGTAACAACTGTGATAATAGCAAATAGTATTTATTGAGTACTTCCTGTCTTCCAGGCATTGTTCTAAATGCATTTATATAACATTACTCACTTAATCCAAAAAACTATATAAAATAGTTACTTCTACTATTGTTACCCTATTCCTGTTATCATTTATATCTCCATTTACCAGCTATATGGCTATGGACAAGTTACTTAACCACTCTAAGCCTCAGTTTCCTCATCTGTATGATAGATGTGCTAAGATTGTTTTGTGGATTAATATATTAGTACATGTAACATGGATATTACCTCAGATATGAGCTACTGCCTCTATTTTATAAGTTAGTCTGAGAAAGTTAAGTAATTTATACGAAGTCAAATGGCACGGAATTTGGGAGAGCTCTCACTGAACTGCAAGCATTCTGGCTTCACAGACGGGGCTTTTCACCCCAACACTACTGCCTGCATTGCCTGCTTTTCTGCCTTTGCTTCCTGGCACCTGAATACATTCATCCTCCCAAAATCTATTCTTGATCTTCCTTATTTTTCTGTCTACCTTGTCTCCTGTTATATTTCACATAATCTCTTGTCTTCGCTCTTCAGGTAATTTTGAAGTTTCATAAATTCCACTTCTACTTTCAACTACCTGACAAACTTCTTACCTCGGACGTCCACTGCCATCACTCATCTGCCCTCACGCTAGTTTTCTCTTCCTGTAGTTCCCACTTTTGTGGCAATATTAACATTATTCACGCTCTGCAAACTCAAAATTCCTGGGTACTTTTTAATTTTACCTCATTACCTCTCCTGAACATCCGCATAGTTGTCAAGACTTGATTCTGGCTCTCGACTGCCTTCTGACCGCCCACCCTCTTCCGTGCTGTTGCCAGTGCCTAATCTGCAGCTCACGACCTTCCCCCTGGAATAGGCAAGAGCCTCCATACTTCGTCTCTGTTACCCCAAACAAGATCAGTCTTGTTGAAATATAACTCACAATTTTTGTCTTATATTTGAAAATCTTTAGTAATTCCCTGTTGGCTGCAGAATAAAATCCAAATTCCTTACTTTCCACAATTTTTTCTCAACTACCTTTCCATTTTTATTTCTTACTGTTTCCCATAGCTACTTTTGATAGCACAGTAGCTTCAAGTGTGAGCTTTGGGTTCAGACTGGATTTCAGATTCCGTCCTTGCTGCTTATTTTTACATGTGACTTTGAGCAAGTTACTTAACCTCTCTGAGATAAATTTCTTCATCTATAAGATGACAATAATATTATCTCATTATTTGCTGTCAAGATTAAATGAAAAGACAGATCAAAAGTATTTGCCACAATTCAAGAAATGGTTTCATCTAAAGTACATTATTACTTTTTATATTATGTTAGAATCTACAGTAATGTCAACATTCTCATTCCTCATACTGATGAGTTGGATTTTTTTCTCTTTTTTTCCTTATTGACCTGGCTATCAGCTTATCGGTTTTATTGATCTTCTTAAAGAACCAGCTTTTGGTTTCATCCATTTTTTTTTGTATTGTTTTTCAACTTTTTATTTCACTGATTTCTATTCTACTTTTTATTATTCTCTTCTTCTGCTTACTTTGGGTTAATTTGTCTTTTTCTGGTTTTTTAATGTATAAGTTGAAATCACTGATTTAAAAACCTTTCTTCTTTTCTAATATAGGTACTTAGTGCTATAAATTTCCCTCTATGTACTTAACTAACAGTACCCAAAAACTCTGATATATTGTTTTTATTTTTATTCAGTTGAAAATACTTTGTTTTCCCCTTCGATTTCTTCGATTTCTTTGACTCATGGGTTATTCAGAAAGGTGTTATTTAGTTTTCAAATATTTTGGAGTTTTCCAGAGATGTTTCTGTCACTGGTTTCAATATTAATTCCTTTGTGGTCAAGGAATATACTTTGTATGACTCTAACCTTCCTAAACTTATCGATGCTTATTTTATGGCTCAGAATATGTTCTGTCTAGGCCACTAATCTATTTGCAAGTGAAAAACAATTGCCCATATATTTAAATTTCTATGTATTTATGTGTCACTGTATACTGAAAACCTGCCTCCACACCTGTTTAATTCTAGTGTTAAATTCTGCTTTTCTCCCTTTTCATATTTGTGATTCCGTTTTCCAGCAGTGAGTAACCTATTCCCCACACTCTGCTATCAGCACCACATGGACCCAGGTCACCCTGTCAGGCTCTGACACTCCACGCTGGGGTGCCGCAAAACATAGATGCCGTCTTCACTATCCTTGGGCCCGACAACCCCACGTAGCTACTCATATACATGGATGCTCCCCTTGCACCACCTGGGCCCTGGACCACCCCCATCCTTGGTGTGAACTCCGTCCTCATTACCCCCAGACTCTGATGTTCCCCTCTGTGCTTCTGCTGCCCTTCCCTCCTCTTCTCCTCACTGACCTTCTTTGTCCCACCTAATGACTTGGGGAATGAATTTTTCAGGAAGCAAGGGAAAGGGGACTTCTTTATATCAGTGTGGGTAGCCACGTTCTTGTGTTCATATTCAATTATGAGCAGCACTTAATGGTTCTATAAGCTTGTTTTGTTTCTTAATTTTGGTGCAGTATTAGTTTGCTAGAGCTGCTGTTAAGAAAGCACCACAAACTGAGTTGCTTAAACAACAGAAGCTTAATTGTCTTACGGTGTTGGAAGCCAGAAATCTGAAATCAGGGCATTGGCAGGACCATGCTCCTTCTGAAGGTGCTAGGGAAGGATCCCTTCCAGCCCCCTCTCCTAGCCTCTGCTGATTCCTTGGCTTGTTGCAGCATAATTCCAGCCTTCACACGGCAGCCTCCTTCTGTGCCTGTTCGTGCTCAAATTTCCTCATTTTATAAGGACATTGGTCATGTTGGATTAGGGGCCCACCCTAACCCACCTGAACTGATTACATCTGCAACAACCCAATATCCAAATAAGTTCACATTCTGAGGTGCTGAGAGGTAGGGCCTCAACAGATGAATTTTGAGGGGGATACAATTTAACCCATTACAGATACCCAGGTACCCAACTTCAGTAATCTGGCATTTTTCTCTGAAGTAGCTTGAACACTTGGATACAAATAAGTTTTCTCTATTTTCTATTTCTCTATGACACCTAGCTGATAATATTATTATTACTACCCAAAGTATCTCCATATTTACCTAATGGAGTTATTTTTTCATTTTTATTGTGAAATATTTGATATCTTCAGAAAAGTATATATAACAGCCATGAGTTACAAAGCATAATAATGAAACAAATTTTAAAATGTACTAAAAAATGAAACATTACTGAATTCTATATTTTTTTAATTTTTGTTTCATATTTAAGGATTACACTACATTGAAATTAAGAATAAATTTGATATGCTAATAATGCTATGTTCTGATACTGAGATCTGGAACAAGTTATTAACCTTATTTTACCTCCTCTATAGACAGGAATAGTTATGGTACCTACCTGACAGGGTTGCTGTGAGCATTAAATGAGATAATGTATATAAAGTACTTAGTATCAGAACATAATAAATGCACAGTAAATACTAACTATTTCTATTTAGGAGAATGAGAAATTATAGAAATTTAGATTGTTTTTAAGTCACTTTTTTTCTAATCATAATTCTGTGGTTCTTCATTGTTTCATATTCATTTTACAGTTTTGTCAAGATCAGATGTAATACATTCACATAGTTACGCTTTGGGTCTCATAAACTTACTCCAGAAGAGATAAAATTAGGCCTGAGAAGACGTGTACCTCTCTACTTATGTGTTGCTTGCATTGGTAGTTTCTTCTACGTTTTTAATACATAAAGGGATTCTTTTGTATTTGAAAGTCTTAAATCCCAAAGATTGAATGTCAAAGAATAATTTGAATCTAAATTCTTTATAATCTTTAGGATATCCTGTTTTATTTTGTAGTAAATGACTACAAATGATTGTTTTCTATACTAGAAGGCAAAATCACCAGGTGTATTGCCTATTTTGTTAATCCAACGAGATATGTGTTCGATTGTATCTCATAAAATGGCTTTTCTTTCTTTAAGATCTCCTTGGAAAGGACTGCCAGAACTGACCAATGAGAATGGCCAATACTGTCCTTTCAGCTGTGAAACACAAGCCTGGTCAATTGCTGTCATTCTTGAAACACTCTATGATTTATAGTTGCCTCATGGATATTTATTACGTATGCAATCAATTGTATTGTGGAATGCAAGGTCATAATGTAATGTAAATGCTTTATATGCACAAGCACAAATCACTTAAAAAATCTAATTCATGTACTATTGATACCCAATTAGGTTAAGACTGTAAAACACTGGTTTTTCTTTCTTCTTTTTTTTTAATGTACAGAGTAGCTTTTGATTTGAGTCAAAAAGAAAACTTATCATTACCAGTGGAATGTTTTTCTTTTGAATTCAGGAAGTATTCTTCAAATGCCTAGAAATAAAGAATTTGAAATCCAGAGTTTGAAAAAGAAAAATCATGTAATCCTCTATTTGTACATAAGTGAAGATGAAATATGAAAATGTAATAGTGAAAGAAATGGAAAAGTATCTTTGAATTGCAGTAAATTTTCTTCAGTAACAATACATACTAAACAGGCTATGGTTAATTAATGTTCTCACCTTTTACTATAGTATTTCTAGCTGCATTCAGTAAGTACTAGATGAATGCTGAATCATGGAAGTGTCCACCTACAATATATGTTCATAAATGAAGCACAAATGTTTATAATGTGCTTTTATTTTTTTCACTGAAATATTAATGTTTTTAATATAATGAATATCAACAGTATATTTACATAATTTACTTGTGCTGATGATGCACAGGATATATGAAAAAATCACAGAGCATTAGGAATTTATTTTATAAAAACAGTTTTATAAAATTAGTCCTGAGTTCCAGTTTCATACTGTGAGATAGCTTACATTTTCAAAATGTAAATTGTTGGGCATATTCATGAGAAATTTAAGGGAAAAATGCCATATTAATTTCTCTAAAACTTAACTATTTTTAGTTTGTGTGTAAAAGTGTATAGATAACTGGCTTCCTGTGAACCAGAACCTACATTGACAAGTTTAGCATTGAGAACAATCGTAATATACTATAGAGCTATGAATTCAGTAGTTATCTTGAACTCAATAAAATCATTTGAAAAGTTTTTAATATTATTTTAAGGTACCTTAAATTTAGAAAAGTCATAAAAGGAAAAAGGCTTTAACATTTGTATGATTTGACATTTTTGAATAGTGCATATTTTCTAGATGAATTTTTTTTTCCGTTTTACTGTTTTTGTCTCAAGACAACACTTAAATTAGATCATTATACTTTCAGTTGAAAGAAAATAGTTGCAGAAGTCCTTTTATTACTATATAATATTATTCAAATATTAGTATATTTATAGTGAAAATAATGGTGCAGTAACACTTTCCTCAGTTAGAGGTCACATACCTAACCACCTTAACTATGAGGAAGGAATAAAAATAAAGGAGAAAAACAAATAAACTAAAACTTCTGGGTAGTAAAAATACAAAAATGTTTCAGATGTCAAATACCCATACTCGACCCTACTTTAGGAGTAGTTTTAAACCAGCTTGGTTTTCTGGTTTTCCAACCTAAAGCAGTTTAAATCCTACAACTGTAAGGACAGTCATGATTATAATCTGACCACTGTCCATAAATGCATTGATTTCCAAGTTTCCTTTCCTTCTTCATCGCTCAATGTATAAGCTTCTCTAAGCTGTGCAGTTAAAAAGAATGACCCTTCTTGAGAGGGAGAACCATTAGTCATCCAAGATTCACAGTTCTGTTGTTCTCATTTAACTTCTATGTTAAAGGTGGTAAGAAAAGTAACTGAAAATCAACATATTTAACAAAAGCAGGAATTAATGGCTGACAGTTAAATGTGATAAATAAGTAAATGAATAAATTAATGAATTCTAATAAATAAATAATATTAAGTTGACAATTTTTAAAACATAGCCATATTGGGGTTACCTATAGTAGGGCAAATATCCACCTCAGAAAATTTTTAGGATATTGTGTTGCACTAGAAAATTAAGTGGTTCATGTTCCTTATTAGGAATATCAATGAAAGAACATTGTTATAATATGCATGGCCTGTTTTAAAGTTTAAGAGGCAAGTTACACATTGTTTCATCAAAGGTAGTTAAAATAACCAGCTTTAGACTTTAGAGGGATAAATTGTTTGACTAAAAAACATTTAAATAGAATGCTTCATTCCTGAGTGATGCTGGATGAGGTACCAATATATTACATTTTGAGAATGGTTCTGTGCCTGGGTTCTTCATTAATTCAAATCAGTCTTACTCTTTAATTTCAGAAATTTGCCACTTTAACCAGTATGCTGTGATAATTTAATGTTTCAAAGATAATTGAGGAAACATGAGACCTGTCATCCTATCTACGAACATTATAACCTATGTGAATTGTATTTTCTGTTTCTCATATGTCTTCAACTGCTTATCTAGTGGGCAAATGTCATGTTTATGTCTGTGTGCCAAGAAAATAAAAATCTTTTCTAAAGGACTATATTTTGCTTTCATTCCATTATTTACCAGTGAACTAATTTATTGATGCTGACTACTACCATGTATTCAGGGCTTGCTTATTTTTGGTACTTTATCTTTTCACAGGATGTGTGGGGGCAGAGAGAGGAAGAAGAATTTTAGGCTGTTTGGTAATTATTTAATTAACTATGTTGAAATTAGGAGCAAAATTAACTTTTGATGTATAAATTGATCTGTTAGCACCTATACACTCTGCAGGTATTTCTTGAAATCTTTTGTGCTACTGTGAATTTTTTGTTTACCTTTCATGAGTGTGAGTCAATTTGTCAAACCTGCCACTTGTTTATATGGATCCTCAATGCGCCAAAATCGTTGCTCAGTTTAGGGAGAGGCTTTCTTCCATTTGTATGAGTCTTGAACTATTAAGTAATGATACTTCATTAACTAAATGATACTTTGCCATTTTGGCACAATTTTTTCCTAACATATCTTCTTAATATATTTGTTATTTTGGTTAGAGGTTTTTTATTTAACTTACAAAAGCTTTTCATTATTCTTTAGTCAAATGTTTTAGTATTTATCTTTGTGAACTCTTCCATCTCTTCCAAATGTAATCGATCTCATTCAATAATTTAATAAAACTTTGTGTCTCTGTTACATGTTTTATGGCAGCATGCAGTGTGAGACATTACTTAGGTTTCTTCCAAATTGTTACATTCAAGCTCATGAATTCATTTGATTTATAGTGATTTCTTTTTTAAATTACTGAATTTTTATTTAATAATAGGGTGTACTTCTGGGATATACCATTGAAGTTATCTGTGCCTGTTCACTTATTTAACTATTATAATGTTTTGTTTTAATATTAGTTAAAGCTTTTTCTCACCATCTTTCTCTCTCATTTGTCCTGTACTCTTCTTTTTTAGAATCTTGTTTTATACACCCACCTATTTGTTCTTCTCAAGTACTTTTTCCATATCCAAAAAGTATTCTATTACCATTTTTACTAAACTTACGCTCACACTGTAAGTTAATTTGATAAGAACTGACATAGTATTTAATCTCCTAAGAACACAGTGTCTGCATTTATTCAGTTTTTTTTTAGATTGCTGGAATTTGTCCTAATTTTTGTTTTTGCCAGTCAGAATAAAAAAACTCAGATTCAACCAACATTTATGAGCCCCTGCCATATAATAGGCAATTTTATATTGGAAGTATTATACCCATGTTATATAGGAGAACATTGCTAAAGCGTCTTGCCCTAAGTCACTTAACCGGTAAATCTCTGGACCAAGACTCAACCCCGATCTTCCTACTACAAATCCTTTTGCAAAGATCCTCAAGACTGCAGTCTTCTGTGCTCACCCTCATGCTCTCGCCACCACCCAGCCAAGTGTAGGCTGAATTGTGGCTATTATCAGCTGCCCATCTGACTATGGAAAGTATCAGATCCTGTTCTGCTTGGGTCTACATATACTCCCTTGTTATCATCTGGTCAAAATATATCTGCAGCCATCTGCCTTGAGAGGATAACTGATGTATCACTGGCTAAAAATTCAGACTCAGAGTGTATGAGTTAGGTTACACAACTTGGATAAATTTCAACTGTAAGTGTCTTATCAAAGTGAGATAGGGATAGATAATAAGTTTCTACTACTGTGTAGCACAGGGAACTATTCAGTATCTTACAGTAACCTATAATAAAAAAGAATATGAAAATATATGTGTATATGTAAGACTGAAGCATTATGCTGTACACCAGAAATTGACACATTGTCAACTGACTCTACTTCAGTAATTTAAAAAAATTTTAAAGATTAAAAAAGAATTGAATTTTAAAAAAACAGACAGAGAAAAATCAGAGGAAATAGGGAGCATAACAGTTAACAGATGGCCCACTATCAAAGTTGGTACATGAGAATTTTGATAAAAATCAAGGTTAATTCCCAAGGATACAGAATACCAAAGGAAACAAGTTGTATCTATGGACATTTACTAACAAATACGGAAATTAATTATGCAAATGCTCAGTATTAACATATTTATTGTAACTGATACATTTTGAAAGCACAAAACTGAGCACTAAACATCTTTTCCTGTAATCATTACATAAAGGAGAAATGCTCCAAAAATGACTCATCTTGACTCCCACATCACACTCAGGGAATCACAGTCCTCACTTTGACCTGCCCAGGTTCTCATCTCTTCCCCACTTTCTATCTGCATGCTTGTCTTGCCCTTAGACTAACATGATAACTTCATAATTGATCACAACTTACTCTATCCTCATAGAACTGAGGAAAACCTTTCTTGAGTCCTGATTATATCCCACCACTGCTCAGAGGACATCTGAGATCCTCAATAATCTGGCCCCAATCTCATTCCAGTTTTGTTACAGTGACTCTTTGCTTTCTCCAAAGCTGATTACTTGCCTCTCTGAGTCTTTGTTTCTTCAACTGTAAAAACAAAGATGATGGTCATAAGTACCCAACAGGGCGGTAAGGATTCACAGAGGTAACCCGCAGTATATTAGGATTAAGTTTGCCTGCGTACAGCAGAGCCCAAATAACAGTGATCTGTGTGAGACAGAAGTGTGCAATCTGGGACTGATACCTGGTTCTGTGGTCAGCAGGCACCAAGGCTAGCATCTAATAACAAAAAATACTCTGTAATTCCTTAGATATAATTTGCTCAGTGTGAGTTCATTGTCTCCTAGATGTTGTGAACAGATAAGCAATAATCTTTTCACTTATTTTAATCAGTGGTTTCTCCAAATTTTTTCTCATGACTTCCCAAAGCTTTACCTTGGGGAAAAAGAACTCAAAGTTTACATAATTTGAATTGGTTGTAAATTTTATGGCTTGGTTAAAATAAAAACATTTTATAATTCACAATTTTATGTTTACTTTTTTGATTCATAATTTTACACTTAAATTTTAAAGAAGCAAAATACCTATTACTGAAGTCTCTATAATAAGGCAAGATGGAATTTTGAAAAAATGTGTGTTGTTTTGAGTTTGGTTGGTTTTAATTCTACTTTGGTCTTTCTCATCATTGGACAAAGGGAGAAAAATGTATTTCAACAGAAAAATAAATGAGATAGTTTGGAATAATTACCTAGAGTGTGATTGTTTAATAGACTTTGACTTACCTTGTTTCTGAGTATCTTTAGAAAACAAAAAAATTTTTAAGCAACTTCAGAGCACTAACTCTAAGACCCAAAGTAGCTTTCTGTTAGAGCTTCATTTAAGTTACTGGAATTCAGCTCTGCTTACTCAGAAATAAAGAAATACATTCCATTGAGTTAGGTGTGATTCTAGTGTTTAAAAGATGCCATTTTCCGTAAAACTACACAGTTCCCTTAACCAGTGCTTCCCAATCTTTACATACGTGGAATATGTAGGAAAAGGTGTTTAAACACCATTCAGTAGTAAACAAGAAGGTGCTCCTGGCCTGTGGGAACTCGTCAGAGATGTGCTGCCCAAAGGGCTAAAGAAAACTACTCATCACTGTTGTAACCTTTTCATCACGGGGCCCCCCATTCGTTAGAAAACTGCCCTCAACACAGAGGCTACCTGCTCTAACTTGTGCCCACCCTAAGGAAGAACAAACCATTTATGATTAAAGGAGGAATGGTTGGTTGGATTTGTTAAAGAGATGGCTTATCAGTTTTCAGTCTAGAAACTTCTTAAGGAATGTTAAACTACAATTGCTTTTCTAGAGGAAGAGAAATTATTTTGAAATATATTGCCTATAGAAAAGAGCTTATAACATAACGCGCACCCTTAAAGAAGAATAACTAAATAAGCAACCACAAACCCAACACTAAATTGAAAACTGAAACAAATTTCCCATCCCCAATTTAAAGAATACCGAGACCAAGCAAATGTAACAGCTGTGTATTCCAGGAATTCTTGCTCTAGGAAGGTAAGACCGTGAAACAAAACAGCCTGCTCATGAGTGTTTTTCTGATAATTACCTGGCTCTGCAAGATTTGCTTCATAGGCCCTGAGGAATGGAGCAACCTTTACACTGAACACTGGGAGTCAAACACCTTCCAAATTCATCAAACCATTTGACAGCCTGTGAGAACCACAGCATCAAACTGAAGACCACTAGTCAAGCTACTGTCTCTACACAAGTAAGGAGGACAGTGGGAAGGCTACAGGTTGTGTGTTAGAAAATGCTCCACAATTTTACATCACCTTTGAAATTACAAAAATTGTTCATTGGTGCTACATGTTATTGAAATGTAACTTGAAAATGCATTGACCAGATGGTTGTCATAACTCCCTTCCTATCCTGTCAAGTAATTCAAGAATATTTTGTATAATCTACTGTTTTAAAACTTAGATAACAAGTTTTTTCTGGTTTTTTTTTTCTTCCAGCTTTACTTTTGTAACTGACTCTTTTCTGTCTTTTGTAATTCTGTTGAAATGTTCCTCTATGTATTTTAGAAATAGAAATGTTATCCTATTTAGGAATAGCTGAGCAGTTTTTATAAAACCCTATTATCTTTTTATCTCACCTTCCATTTTATTTGTTCTCCTTACTCCCCTTTTCCCTTTTCTTCATCTTTTTTTTCTCTCTCTCTCCTATTTTCTTTTATTCCTTGAAAGTACCTTATTCTTACCATAGCAACTATAGACATCACATGGCCTCACAGCAATTTCATAAATAAAAAGCTGAGCAGCTTCAGGTTCAATACCTACAAAATCTAAACCTCCTTGGACAAAACTTTGAAAGCAACCAGATTATCTGGTTCAGTATCTTTGCTTTTGCAAGAACTCTGAGTGATTTTGACTAAGTTCCATCAATACTGTAATTCCCAGATTTTGTATTAGAAATGTTATTTGTGTGAAGCAATTCCATTTTCTAATAATCTTTCATTATTCCCATTGTTCCTGTAGGAAAAAATCGCTTCAGCCAAAAACATTCTAAAACCGCTTTAGTGGTCAGGATTCTGTCAGGTAAATACTTCAACTGTTTGTTTATTTAAATCGTTAAAGCCCATGTATTCTGATCCTAACTTGTTGAACCAAAGTGATTTTTTTGTTGTTTCAACTAATACATATTTCAAGGCTTCTCACAACTGTGGGTTTTAACAGTTTTCTCTAAACTTTCAGACCACAGATACAGGAAAATCACCCCATGGTACTGTACACAGTCTTCCCTGTTGCTAAATAAAGTCAGGCTGTACAGTAGGGACACCAGGAGGAGACGTTCTTCCTTTGGTAGCTCACTTCACTCATTTCCCCTTCGGGCTGTAATAATTCCCATGGTGGAAAGGGGTGAGGGGAGTCAAGAAGGGTGAAAGGGGGTCAAAAGTACAACCTTCCAGTTATAAAATAATGAAGTCATGGGGATGTAACGTACAGCATGGTGACTATATTTATGTACTACGTATTTGAAAGTTGCTAAGAGAGTGGATTTATTTTTTGAGAGTAGATCTGAAAAGTTCTCATCACAAGAAAAAAAATGTGTTTAACTGTAAACGTTAACTAGATATGGTGGTGATCATTTCACAATATACACGACTATCAAATCATGTGATACATGTGAAACTAATATAATGTTATATGTCAATTATATCTCAATTAAAATTATTCTCAGTAATTTTTAAAAGTTATTGTATGGTGGGGAGAGGGGGAGAGGTGAGAACATTTCTCAGCAGAACTAATGTTGACCCTCCAAAAAAGGGAAAAGTTGTCAGTCAAGAGCTAGATGTGATTACAGAACAATTTGATGACAAACTGAAAAAAAAAAAAGAGATAATCAATAGAATCAGGAATTTCAAACTTAAATTCCCAAGTTGAATTTTGAGCTAGTTGAGACCTATTTAATTATGCACAATTTAAAAGTTAAAATACAGCTGAATCTTGATGAAAACAGGAATGTAAATAAAAAAACTTTTCTGTGCACTTTAAAAAAAAAAATACAGCTGAATCTTTATTTAGTTAAAAGTAGGACCTGATTACTTTCTAATCATCTTTCGTTAGTAATTTTTAGTGATATACATATTTCTTAAGCATATTATACTCAATCTTATCCTATCTAGAGTAAAATATACAGTTAAAGGGAAAAACAAACAAATCAATATTATTTGTAAAGACAGTGCATAGAGTTATGTGCTTAGAAATTATAAAAATAAGCTATGAGCATTCCTGATTTGTCTTACAAAATGGCTTAATTAACTCAATTTTCTACCCTTTCTTTCTTTCTGCAATTAGTCTATTTCTTGCACTATGATTGATTCATCTTCCAGTAAAGGATCACTCCTAATGATGGGAAGAGCAGTTGTCTGGGAGGTGACACAAGAGATACCGCTGTTAAGAAGGAAGGTAACGATGAGCTTTAACAACTGAGGCAGAGGGAAGCGGGTCAGTTAAGTGAAGCAAGCTGAAGTGAGCTGTTCTACGTGGTTCTGTTTTTCTTTTTTATTTTGGGGGAGAGGCAATTAGGTTTTCATTTATTTATCTTAAATGGAGGTACTGGGGATTGAACCCAGGACCTTGTGCATGCTAGGCACACACTCTGCCCCTGAGCTATACCCTCCCCCTTACGTGGTTCTGTTTTTCAAGTCCTGATGAAGACCCAACAAACAGGTAAAACATTTGTTCTCGCCAGTATTTATCCTGCAGTTGCCAAAAACCATGTCATCTATTTCTGTAACAACTGACAATTTCCTAGTCATTGCCAAATGTTGGAATATTATAAACAGTTATTTGAAAATTTCAACCACTGTAAACAAGAAAAGCCTAAGTTCTATGCTATTTAGAAAAAGGAACATGTTTAAGAAAGTTTTTTTACATGCTAGTTACAAATGCATACCCTGCTTAGAAAAATTCAAAGCCTCATTCAATACAACAGGTATGTACTCAACTTTTTTTAAAATCCTTTTTCACTATCAAATGGGCCTTCCCTGACCTATCGACCAGATTTCCTTATTATATTCTCATGGGACTCTGTGAAATCTCTTTGCAGCATTTAAATAGTTACAATTCTATATTAGTCATTATTCAATTGAAATATTTCTGCTAGATTGAATTTTCTACCTGAAAACAACATGGAGCCCAGTGCCTAGAACATAGTGATGGGGTTCAGGACACACTACCCCAAAATATGACACCTTAATATATTGTATATTTTTAATTTTTTGTTTCTAATGTATGGCCTTTATTTTGCAATTCTTTTGAGAATTATTATGGGGGTTTTGAGGTTTCCCCTAGTAGAAGAAAGTCCCATGAGCCTTGTTCACCCTTGTGTATTCCAGCCTCACATACAGCATATGCTCAATAAATCAATGACTAAATTTTGTTTTCTCAGGACTAACAAACAAGGAGCACCCACAACTGAGTTGAAATGACTTAACAGCTAAACAGACATTTCATTCTGTCTCCCAGGACCTGTAGCTCACAATCTGATATACATACAAAGCTGGTAAGCTTTCTAGCTCACATTGAACTTTTAGGAGTTCTTTATTAAAGAGGTACACTAAAAATTGGGATTTGGAAAATAGTGGGGTTTGGCCAGGCCTAAACCAGGCCTTTATAGTGAGTGGAGTGATGGAGAGGAGAGCGAGTGTGGTACGTCTGTTGAATGTGGGCAATACGATTTGTGTTGGGATAAATTATTATAAGATTGGGTACAGGATAAGGCCTTGAAAAGCAAACTAGAATAAGTACAAATCAGCTACTCCCACCAGAATGGCTAAAACAAAAAAGAGAAAAAACCAAGTATTAACAGGGACATGGAGTGGCTGAAACTCACACACTGCTGGTAGGAGTGTAAATTGGCACCACTGCTCTGGAAAACTATTTGGCATTACCTAATGGGCTTAAACGAACCAGCAGCTCCATTGCTGGTGTGTATCTAAAGTGGAATGCATTCATGTGTTCAACAGAAGACCTACACAAGAATGTCCAAAGAAACAATTTATGATAGCCCAAACTTGAAACTTCCCAAATGCTCATCCTCAGAAGAACAGATCAGCGCTGGTACAGAGGAGTCTACAACCATGAGAAGAACAAACTACAGCCAGAACTACTCTGAAGGAAAATCTCACAAATAGTGTTGAGTCAGACGCAGTGGAGTACATGCTAAGTGATTCCATTTACATAAATATGCAGATGAGCAAAACTAATGTATGCAATTGGAAGTCAGATAGTGGTTTTCCTTGTGGGGTGTGCAGTGTGCTTGGAAGAGGGCATAGAGAGGTTCTGGGCACTGGCAATGTTGTGTGCCTTGATTAGCTGCTATTTATATGTATAAGATCAGTTTACAGAAAATCCTTGAGCTCCACACACTTTGATTTGTGCACTGTTCTGTCTGTAGGTTAGAGTTCAAAAAAATGTCCCCCTAGCCCCGCCATCACTGCCTGTTTCAGAGCCCTGGTACTGTTTCAATAGTAATTAAACCGTATCTTGTGGTTTACTACCTCAGGTTTTAAAGATTCATTATCTGCTGTGTGAAGTAGTCTGCTTTTTAATTTAGTTAAATTTATCCTTTCAGAATTATGAGTCCGTTTTATCAGTCAACCTATGTACCCTAGTTATATAATTAGCTTAATTATTTTATAGTCTTCTAACACATCTCAAATCTTTTCATCTATAATCAGTTACCCGTTCTCTTTCTCTTCCCCCCTCTCTCCTCTCCCTCCTCCCCTCCCTCCATCTCCCCCACCCCCGACACACCCCTTTGCACAAAACTTCTAAAAAAAAAATTGACGCCTAAGTGCTTTATGCAGTGTTACATAGATTTTAAATGTAGGTTTCCTGACGCCCAGCTCAGCAGTCTTTTTCCTGTATCTCCGCGGCATGAGAAAAAAGCTGGGCGCTTCCCTGACAAAAAGGTCAGGGAATTCAAGAAAATTAGAAACCACATCAGCATGATATCAACGTTTACTTAAAGTATTTGACTGCTAAGAAACATAGTAATTCCTTTCGTGTTCTAAAGAGAACTCTTGAGTGAAAAAGCACCTAATCATTATTTCTGGAATGTGACCAAAAGCCACCTTTGAAAACTTGGGTACAATTAAACCTTTTTTTTTTTTTTAATTCTTAAACTTACGATTAATTTAAAAAAGAAGTCCCACCGAAGATCCAGTAACGTGGTAACCACCCGGGAGCACATCCCATCAAGATCCCATCAAGATCCCATCAAGGAGGGGCCTGCCTGCTGAGTGCTGAGCGCGCGTCGGCGGCTTAGCGAGCGCGAGCGAGCGCCACCTGGAGGGCAGTGCGCGCTCTGCTCTCCTCGCTGACTCACCCCTCTGCCCGCGCAGATGCGCTTGAGCAGGTGTCTTCCAGGTGCAGGAACCAACACTAACCTAACTCCGGACTTCACCAGCCGAAATCAGGGCATACATGTGTGCTCTAAATCTCGTAATAAATCTAACTTGATAGTAACCCTAATATAAATTATACTGTAAGTAAGATAGGGGCTTTTTTTTTTCTCTCGTAAATGAAACTTTGCTTTCCTTTTGGATCAATATTGACCATAATTATTTCTTCTCTGACTTGTTACCCCTTACATAAGCCTTTCCAAATATTCTGACTTCTCAATAGCCTTACGGGATTGAAGATGTTTCCAATTTAACCAATTCTAAAAGAAATGAGATGACTTTTTTTTTAACAAAGCACTCAATAAGAAACAGTACAATTATGAAATTCAGCTCTGAAATTTTGAATTCTTCACGTTGCCATTCTAGATGTCCTGATAATTTTTCCAGTTGTCATCAGTCTATCAGTAAGTTTATTTGCAGATCTTTATAGAAAAGAAATCCCTTATTGTGGTAATTTCTCAGTATATATGTATAGCAAATCATCACATTGTTCATCTTAAATTTAAACATCAATTATATCTGAATAAAGCTGGAAAAAACTAAAAGGAACCAAGGCCAAAACCCCAAAATTAAATACAGCTTATTTCAACAATAGATAAGGTTGAAGTTTTAATTCATGAGAAAATTGATGTTTGTTTGGTTGGTTTTTTTAACCAGTAAAGAGATGTTCATTCCGGTTTAGTAATAGTATGGAAGGGGAAAAAAAACACTTTTTCATAAAGCCTCTTCGAATAACAACAACTGCCATTAAGAGATGAGGTATTTCTATTGTTAAAAGGAAACAACATGCCCAAAATGGAGTCAGTTGTGTTAGACCCACGTCACCAAACCAACTTATTACCTAACCTAATTGCAGTCTCACCTTCCCAGAAGTGTAACCTTTAACCAGTCAACCTGGAATTACCTGGTCGGCACTAAAGGAAGTAATCCCTGTAGGCCCTCCCATTCCATTTAGGAGGGTGGCTGGGCCTGAAACAATGCATTCTTTGCTAATAATTTCCTTTTCTCACACCCCATCCTTTGTATTTGCTAGATGGGATGCCGCCCGCTTCATGAATCGTTTAATTGAGCCAGTCTTACATTTACTCAGTTGATTTTGTTGTTGAACACTATGCAGCCAATCTGGATCAGGAAGGTAATATTGTCCCCACTTTCAAATATTTCCCTGTAGATAGAGGTGGCTAGGGAATTGAGTAAGCAGAGAGGGGAGACACTTCCTGATTGCACAATATTAGTGGTTGGACAGGTTAAAAGGCAAGCTCTGTGTTCTCAGGACTCTAAAATGTCAGGAGTTTGATCATCTTTGTCAGTTTAATCTTTTCTCTTCACAAAGTAACTCAATCATTTCATTCTTTGTTCACAGCCAGTTTTGGAGGAAAGTCTCTCCTACTCAGAGACTTCCAGGTCACATGTGTATAGAGAATTTTTTAGAAACATGAGACATGACCTTTCCTAAAATATGCCAGTTTACTGTTAAGAAGAGAGATTCATAATCTTGGTCAATATCAAACAAGTTGTAAATGGTGAATTAAATTACTATCAATTTCTGTATTCGGTTTTAGAGGAAAAGAAAAAGATCCTCAATGTTGAAAGGGGTTTCTTTGTTTTCTCCTCAAAATAATCACAAATTGCTCAAGCGTCCTCTCTAGTCAAAGTTAGTGTTTTTTAATAAAGAAATCTCAGGTCTCACATGATTTTTATATTTATGACACAGAGATATATATGCAAAAGAAAACAGTTGTAAATATGGCTTATCATGCAGATAATCTCCTCCTCCTCCCATCTCTCCTTAAATGTGGGGACCTCAGGGCGTACTTATGGGGGAGGGGGAAGTTTCCCCTACCCTTCTTGAGTTCTTGTGGCTGAACTGTTAATAAAACTGATACAGGACAGATTAACAGGAGAAAAAGAACATTTTTAATTCATGCGCATGGAGGTCTCATAGAAATAAGACCTAAGAAGTGGTCAAAGCAGGCAGCTTTTATACTTTTTAGAAAAAGGAACAGTAAGTTTGTGAGGCGCATTTTAGGGCAGCCTGCCCTGGGCCCCACCAGTGCCCGCCTCTGAAACTCCCCGAAGTCTCACATGTTAGCAGCTGAGCTGCTGGCCGCAGAGAGTGTTAGCAGAGTCCTTTTCGCTGAACAAGTTTCTTAGTTCTGAGAACAGGTCAATTCCCGGAAATAATGATGTCTCATTTCAGGAGGCAGTGATGCAGACGGGCTCCCAAAGCTAATACTATGGTGCAAGGAATCAGGTATTTCATATTAGGTGTTTCTATGGAAACAAAAGGAAAAACAATGGTTAATGATTGGCGCAGACTGAAACCAATTTCTGAGCCCGGGGG
This sequence comes from Camelus dromedarius, assembly GCF_036321535.1. Classification (NCBI taxonomy): domain Eukaryota; kingdom Metazoa; phylum Chordata; class Mammalia; order Artiodactyla; family Camelidae; genus Camelus; species Camelus dromedarius. The sequence goes on from NC_087444.1 coordinate 8,009,838, forward strand.
CAGTCAGTCAAGAAGATTCCTAGATGTCTGGATCAAAGCTTCTTTTGTAATTTGCAAGGTCTCTGAAGATGTCATTGGGCATTCAGGTAAAGTTTCTGAATGGCTCCTACAGCAGTAGGCATGAGAATTGTTTCAATACGAGCTGTTGGGCAATTCCTCTGAAGTTTATATTGTCCTCTAGCTTCAGTTTGCAGGGATTCAGGAAAAGGGCAGTTTCATTTCTCAGTGATTCCACGTCAAAAGGTAGGAGAAAATTGGAAACATTAGCTCAGAGTTGCAGCCAGATATTGGAGGCGATGAGGAAAATTCAGGACCTAGTCAGGTTTCAGGTGAATAACAAAACCTCAAGGAAAAGTAATAGCACAAGAATCTAATATCCACAAGTGGCTATTATAGGTTCTATTGAAACATAATTTTTCCCCTTGACGTCACCCACATTTCTATCAAAGATAGCCAAATTAAAACTAATTTGTTTGCAAAATTGTACTGGACTCAATCACTAGTACTTCCATTAAAAAATAATAAATGTAGGTTTTATTAAAAAAAAAAAACGAGGTAGTAAACCACAAGATACAGTTTAATTACTATTGAAACAGTACCAGGGCTCTGAAACAGGCAGTGATGGCGGGGCTAGGGGGACATTTTATTGAACTCTAACCTACAGACAGAACAGTACACAAATCAAAGTGTGCAGCTCAAGGATTTTCTGTAAACTGATCTTATACATATAAATAGCAGCTAATCAAGGCACACAACATTGCCGGTGCCCAGAACCTCTCTATGCCCTCTTCCAAGCACACTGCACACCCCACAAGGAAAACCACTATCTGACTTCCAATTGCATACATTAGTTTTGCTCATCTGCATATTTATGTAAATGGAATCACTTAGCATGTACTCCACTGCGTCTGACTCAACACTATTTGTGAGATTTTCCTTCAGAGTAGTTCTGGCTGTAGTTTGTTCTTCTCATGGTTGTAGACTCCTCTGTACCAGCGCTGATCTGTTCTTCTGAGGATGAGCATTTGGGAAGTTTCAAGTTTGGGCTATCATAAATTGTTTCTTTGGACATTCTTGTGTAGGTCTTCTGTTGAACACATGAATGCATTCCACTTTAGATACACACCAGCAATGGAGCTGCTGGTTCGTATAAGCCCATTAGGTAATGCCAAATAGTTTTCCAGAGCAGTGGTGCCAATTTACACTCCTACAAGCAGTGTGTGAGAATTTCAGCCACTCCATGTCCCTGTCAATACTTGGTGTTTTCTCTTGAGTCAGGTTTCTCCATTAGTTCTGTCAACCTTCCCCGATGATTAAGGGTGATAGGGACAGTGATAATTATAAGATGCCGGAAAGGTTTTTGTTAAGGCTCCTGTGACTTGCCCAGTGAAGTGGATGCCTTGATCACTGGATAGTGTGGAAGATACACCCCAAGTGGGAAACATTTTTTGAACAGTTTCTTTGCCATTGTGTGCCATTTGCATCAGCCTTGCAGCAAGGGAAGGTTTAGCCTATGCAGAACACACATATAATAACAAGAACATTTTGAGAACCCATATTAAATGTCAGTTGAATGAAGTCCAGCTGCAGGTGCTCAAAGGGTCCAGAGGGAAGAGATCTGAGGCCTCTGAGGACAAAAATATTTTACCTACCCCCCCAACTGGGGTTATGGACCTGACAGGACAGACCTTGCTGGTAGACTGTTTTCACAATTTTATAGAAATCTTCCTGCCAATGTCTATTTACAACTGGAGCCCTCTTAAATGCACTATGTTAGGTGAAGGAATGCAAAACAGAACAAAACAAAAAAACAAAAAATGAGGTTTGTTAGGGAGCCAGAAGAACCAAGCAGCCGTCCCGGGTTTCCTATACCCTTGACTGTTGTGTAATTTACAGCTATTGTTCACCTATCTGAATTTCTCTGATTCAGGATCACACTGTGGCCGTGTTATGAGGACATCAGATGGCGAAAGTATGGCAATTAAGGATCAATTTTTTTTTTTTTTTTTTTTTTTTTTTGCAGAAGCAGAATAGATTGCACCTGTATGTGCCAAAACCTTTACCGGTTCTGCTGTAGCTACCTTTGCGTGAAAGTCAAAGCATTTTGCTGATACCTGGGTGCAGTCCTTTTAGCGTGAGCCTGAATTTTGATGGCAGACAACATTTTATGCCCTCGTATAAGACTTCCAGGAATTCCACATAATTTGTGGAACATTTATATTATGTACCTGTACAGACACAATGTAAAGAAGGCTTAACATTAGTTTTTGACAATGTTCCCCGTGGAATTTAACGTATCAAATATGCCTAATTAGTCTCATACCTCTTTTTATAAGGAGAGAGAACAAATCTTTGAGATATTTCAGGGGCCCTCTGAAATATATCTCAGAGTTAGTTCTAAGTCAAAAAGAATCATTTAGTATTTGATTTGAGGGAAGTTTGTCCAAAATATCCAAAAGGTTTGTAAAACAGTCAAATAGATCACTGTGAAACAAGGCTTATTCATACATTGAACCAAAATAACAGGTAAAGACTTCATAGGCAAATATAGAAGGTTATAATATTCTAAGCAAAGTGTATCTATTTTAATATTGAGAGGACTAGGTTTACTTTAGTAATCAAAGGCCTAATAAAGACAAGATAAAACATAAGTGATTATTTTGACAAGACATAAGATCTTTTTTTTTCTCCCTCTAGACAAATTACCTAAAGGTAAAGAAAAATCTTTTATAATCTCTTATTATCGAGTGGACCAATAGGAAAAAAAAAATCAACTTTGTTCTTTTAACAGAGAGAACAAAATTCCAACTTTGCTCTAGTTTATTTTATTTTATTTTTTATTGAAGTATAGTTAATTTACAATATTGTGTTAGTTTTAAGCATATAACAAAATGATTCAGTAATACATACATTTTTTTTTCAGATTCTTCTTCATTGTAAATTATTACAAGATAATGAATATAGTTCCCTGTGCTCTACAGGAGGTCCTTGTTGTTTGTCTATTTTATATATAGTAGTTTGTATCTGTGTATCCCAAACTCCTCATTTATCCTTCCGCTATCCCTTTCCCCTTTGGTAACCATAGTTTGTTTTCTATGTCTGTGATTCTATTTCTGGTTTGTAAATGAGTTTATTTGTATCATTTCTGTTTAGATTCCATATGTAAGTGATGTCATATATTTGCCTTTCTCTGTCTGACTTAGTTCACTTAATATAATAATCTCTAGGTTCATCCATATTGCTGAAAATGGCATTATTTCATTCTTTTTTTACAGCTGAGTAATATTCCATTGTGTATGTGTGTGTATATATGTGTATGTGTGTGTGTATATGTGTATGTGTGTGTGTATATGTGTATGTGTGTGTGTTTGTATGCATATATATATGTATATCACATCTTCTTTATCCAGTCATCTGTTAATGGACATTTAGGCTGCTTCCATGTCTTGGCTATTGTAAATAGTGCTGCTGTGAACATTGGAATGCATGTATCTTTTTGAGTTATAGTTTGCTCCAGATATACACCCAGGAGTCAGATTGCTGGATCATATGGCAACTCTGTTTTTAGTTTCTTTTTTTTTTTTTTCATTTTTAATTTTTTTTAATGAAGTACAGCCAATTACAATGTGTCAGTCTCTGGTGTACTATTTTTAGTTTCTTAAGGAACCTCTATACTGTTCTCCATAGTGGCTGCACCTGCACCAGTTTACTTTTAATGTTAAAACTCATTTACTTAATTAAATTCATCCCAGTCTTATTCAGTGCTGAGCACACATAAAAGTCCTTTCTAAAGATTCCTTTTTTCACAAATCTTTTACAGCTTTTTATGACCATTTTAGTTTGTGCCTTATTTTCCTTCCCATTTTGAGTTAACCATCCCTAACCATACAGAGTGTTTAGGGCAAAATCACTTTCTATTTCCTCAACAAAAACATCTCCATACCTTATACCTTTTCTTACTCAAAAACACATCCTATTTCTATTATTATGTCTAGTGGTTTTAACCACGTATATTAATTAGAATTCTTAATCCTTTGAAATCTTAATTTTTTAGTGAAAATAAAGAAGTAAACAATTGTGAACTATATTGACATTTTGTGGCTTGGCAAACTTACAAACACATTTTATAATATCTAGAAACATGTGCTACTTCATAGTACAACCTTTCAATTAAGCACAAGATATATTTACTAACATAATTAGTCTCTGTAATAAGAGGTCAAAAGTAGGTAAACTAGACTTGTTTGGCAATTAATGTTTTAGTATTTGATCTTATTTGGAAATGATCTAGACATTCAATGAGTTCTCATCATTTAACTTGGCAAAACTCAAGGGGTATAAATTACCAAAGAGATTTAGGGAACTACTTAAGTAGATGTATCATAAAACAATTTCGTTAAAAGTTCACCAGAAAGCTCTTATCTCAATCACATCAATTTAATTCATTGGTTCTTAATAATCATATTTAGATTACTCATGAAAATTTCATTAGACATTAAAGCAATTAGTCATTATCAAGTTTTTTTTTTCTTCTGACAAATTTTGCAACAGAAACAAACATTAGCCCATTTAACCAGTAAATCCAGGTAGAAAAAAAGTTGTTTATATGCATTATATTTATTGCTAATTCTCAAGATATGCCTGTATTAATTAAACTAACAAACTTAAAATTAGCTTTTATTCACTAAAGACTATCCTAGATCATGGAAGCTTGGAAAACCATCTGGGTTGGTTTTTATTATTTAAGACTTTTAATATAAGTGCTTGATTGTTTAAGTCAATTAAATAGGGTTCTTTTACAAATTAATTTGGCAATACCCTCCAGAGACAGAAGGAGGTACAAATAGACATGCAGACAGACTCAACCAGAGAGCTCAGAGTTTTCATTTTAAAACTTCAGTCATGAATCAGGTACAACGCAAAACGCACTCGTTTATAAATAACAGTTGGAATCACTTAGATTTTTCCTTCAGATAAATAAAATCTTTTATTTGTGGAGAAGAATTTTAAGATCTATATTTGCTCTTGACAAGCAATTTTAAGGATGCTATTTGGGCAAGAGAGATCTTTTAGGAGTTTGTGTTTAAAAGGCCTCTTTCCCGTTTCTTTTTTTAGTTTCAGGTTTTAACAAGTGAGCTAATCTGGGCTCACTCTCAAGTGATGTGGGCTGTTTACTCTTCAAAGACAGGATAAGATTTACAAGGAACAGAGAAAGTGTAACTTTCCTCTTAGGACTTTTGAAGTGTATTTGTCTATTTTCGTAAGTCTTAGTGTAATTATTATTAATTTTTTTTCTTAAGTACAGGACAATTTTGCTTCAATATCCTGATCTTTTATAATATCTACAAACATTTTGAAAGAAATAGACAAGGCCTTAGGACTGGTAAAGTTAGGCCCTGACTTGTTTCCATTGAAACAAGTCTAGGTTTTGTAGAGATTTGCAAGACAAAGACTGTTGTTTCTATTCGTCCTTGAATATCAGACTCCAGCTGATTTATTTCCTGATTATTTGTGGGGAGGCCTGGAGAACTGCTGAGGAGAGGCAGTTTTTAAGAGGAGTTTATGCAGGATTTTTAAGTCTAATTTTTGTTCTTTCATCTTAATAAGGGATTCTCTAAGGCTAGTCACTTTTTTTCCCTTTCAATTTGACCCTCCCCTAAGTACCAATATGACAGCTGTTAACGATGAGAGCTTTCACAAAAAGTTTTCCTTTTAAACAGAGCCAGTTTAAAGGATGCATTGCCAGCCATTGACAGGTAGGATCCTATGTTAATTTCAAACATCGACTCAAACCAGTAAGCTTTTTTTTTTTCAATGGCTTAACCAAAGATGCAAGAGACATCTCACAAGAGAATATGTAGCCCTCACCATGGAGAGAAAGCTCACTCCTAGAGACAGCCTAAGAAAGTAAAAGTCCTTCATTGCTACAGGCAATAAGAATGGTGCAGAGAAAACTGTGTGTCCAGTGTCCCACAAAAATGTGGGGCACCTCCAGCTCTAAACCCACTATTAATGGCACAAAGCAGGAGCTGCTGGAATGAGACTTGATGGTGTAAGTGCCAATCTGATTCCAAAAGCCCAAGAACCAAGAGCTCAGAAGATGGATGTTTCAGCTCAAGAAGAAAGAGTGAATTCACCCTTCCTCCACTTTTTGTTCTCTTTGGCCCCCACCCAGCCTACCCAGTGTGGGAAGGGCTCTCTGCTTTACTGTTCACCTATTTAAATGCTAATCTCCTCTGGAAACACCCTCACACACATGCAGAAGTAATGTTTTCCCAGCTATCTGAGCACACCTTAGCCCAACCAAACTGACACATAAAATTAACCATCACAGCTAGTTTCAGGGTGAAAAATGTTCTAATTTCAGCTAACCAGTCATGAGACAAAGAACAAGAAGTAGTAGGAGGTTCTGTTTGGCCTTCTCAACAGGTTCACACAAAAGGAGGAAGGTACAGTTTGGCTTTGTCACAGGTAAATAGTGACAGTTATCCTCAAGGCTTACATGAGTTGTGAGAGTGAACAGGAGAGCGTGTGCTCTAGAGTGCAAGCTCGTACCTCTTCATTCTTTGATCAGAGAGGAAAGCTTCCCTTTGCTTCTGAACTGGAAAAAAAAAAAAGTGAAGAGTGAGTTTTATCTAAGTCATATGAGGAAGGAGTAGGCGCTTTTCTTTGTAGTAAGCACTTTCCTGGAACACAAAATGTTGGTGGCCGGGTGGGGGATTTCTTAACTGTGCCCTTCTTCAAGAACACAGGGCTCAAGTTGAGCACTGTCACTCTTTTGTTCAAGATGAATGAATATCATTTTTGCCAAACAACTCAAAGGTGAGAATAAACCTTCTGAGTGCTGCCAAGCAGAGTCCAAAAGTAACCCCTTAAGATCTCCCTTTGGCACTGTTTCTACAATATCAGTCGAACCATTTATGGAGATGTGTTAGAAGAGGTCAGTTGTTTTAGATTCCTGGACTTCAGATACCTTAAAAGAGGAATGCCTGAAATGAAAACAGGAAATACTGATATGAAAGTGTATACTAAAGTCAATAGCCTCAAGAACTGAGAGTAACCGGTTGAATGGATTCCATGAAGTTGGTGTCACACTGGTCATTGAGTTCCTTGAAACTAAGACGTTGATGCTCTCGGCGATGTTACCTCTCATGTAAGGGCATGCATGGCTCAGTATCTTGCCAAGCTTCCTTACTGGCCCAGACAGTGGCTTGTCCAAGGAAAAATCCAACCCGTGCATGGCCTGCTATGGTGATGAGTCCTGAGTCCTTCAAGGTTTGTATGAAGTGATTGGGCTTTAGCTCACAGAGCGTCTTCAGATCCTGGGGAAAAGGCCAGTACAGCATACAAAAGTGATCTAGGTGGTCAGATTTTAGTTTCTGAATGTGGGAGGGATGGAATTTGGAAAACTTAGTTTAGAGGGTTGTAGTCAGATATTGAAGAATTTTGGAAGAATTGAACATTTGGTAACTGTTAGTAATTTGTGCCAAGGAACTGGATCCAGTCCAAATTATAGGCTGGTACCTAATCTAGTTTTTCCACAGGGAGGAAGGAAGTCACTTAAACCTCTACCAGAGAAGATGGAGTTTGCATATTCATCGATTACCTGTAATTTACTGAGTAAGTGTGCAAATAGCACAAAGACAATGAACAGGGCTAGAGTTCGATAACTTGGGACTAGACTCAGAGGAGTGTGCCATAGTTTTCCATTAAAACATAAAATTTCTCTCTATAATCACTCCCCTTTTAATCAAAAATAATTTCAAAGATTGGTATTTATGCAAAACTGGTATTTATTACAGAGTACCTCTTAAGTTTGCTTTGCTGAAAGTTTAATAAAAATGTCACATTGGATTTTTAAAAGCATCTTAAGCCAAGAACTCACCATCAGATTTCATCTGTAGTGTCTATAAATTTGAGTAAATTCCTCTCTTGTCAAATTCCCTGAAATATCCTAAAGTTCCTAGGCCTGCCAGGAAGTAACCTTCATTACTTACCCTGTAAACCAGATAACAGTCCAGTGTTCCTAAGCTTTTTGTCAGCATTCGTGCCACAAATGTTTAGTTTAGTTCCTTAAGAGTATCTGGTCATATCTGATTAAATGAGCGTTATTCTCAATTATGACATTCCAAGCAAGGCCTTGGTTGCATAACCAATGTTTTCACTTAAGTCTTGTTAACAGAAAGGACAAACTGTTATTAAAATTGTGAAAATAGCTATATTGCCATGAAAATAAGAATATTCAGTAAGAGTTTTTGAATTCTGGAGTTTCTGAATTTCTCTCTGGATGAGAGAAAACTATAAATGTTTCATTTCTGTTTATAAAAGCAGCATTTACTAAATTATTATGAGTTATAGATAGCTCAAGAGAAAAGAGAAAGGGGTTCCTTATTTCTAGAAAATATAACGTGAATATCAACAATATTCTAAACAAAATCCACAATCATCCCTTGTATATATATATTTATTCTATACTTAGATTTAATACTAATACTCAGAAGATATAGCTGTTTTTATTAAACCAACATTAATCTAGTCTCATTTGCCAAAGAATTACTACATAATGTGAACTTGAATTCCTAGGCAATTTGCATTAATGAATATGTATGTATATATCTACATATATACATATGCAATAGAATTATTAGAGGATTAATTTCTTTAATTTCTGGAATTTCATAATTATATAAGGCCTACTTTTCTCTAAATCATTCCAAATAGCACTCTTTTAAGAAATTTTATAATCTAGTACTACCACGAAGGAAAGAAAAATTACACTCACAGACATATAAACATACATACAGACCCAAATAGAGTTTATGGCTTCAATTTTAAAATTTCAGCCAACTTTGCATTTCAGCCAAGTAGAAAGAAAAGAGGGGTTCTCTTCCCATTAGGTACAAATTCTTAATTGATTTGAATTTAAAATAGACGAAAAAGAGTAATAAGCCAGATTCCCTGCTATCTTTCACCCACAGAGACAAGATTTCTATTAACCATTTAGGATATTTACAGAGTTCATCCAAATTTCAGACCATAAAACTGAAAGAAGCCAGCGCCAGAAATCAAGCCAGTACTCAAAAAAGAATAAAAAGCAAATCCTTGCTGTGCCACTGATGGACAGGAGTCAGGAACACAGGAACAAGAGCTGGGCTTGCCGCGGCATCTCTGGATCATGAGTCAGGAGTGGAGCACAAAGGACTTGCGGAGTTCTCCTTGCCTGGGTGGCGTAAAAGGGACTGCAGGAGAGGTCTAGTCCTGCCTGACTCACGGCACCACACTGTCGAAGCCAAAAACTGGACAAGTAAGGATACTGACTTTATTCAGGCTCTTGGGGAGAGCAGATCACAGTATCTCAGTGAGTGGCTTTGCCTCAGAGTTTCAAGGGAAATGCTGTGGTCTGAATGTTTGTGTCCCCACCAAATTCACATTGAAATCCTAATGTCCGATGTGATGGCATGAGGTGGGGCCTTTGGGAAATGCCTGGGTCATGAGGGTGGAGCTCTCATGAATGGGATTAGTGCCCTTATAAAAGAGACCCCACAGAGCTCCCTAGCCCCTTCTGCCATGTGAGGATACAGGCAGAAGGTGCCATCTGTGAATCCAAAAGCAGGTTCTCACCAGACACCTAATCTGCCAGCACCTTGATCTTACACTTCCCAGCCTCCAGAGCTGTGAGAAATAAATTTCTTTTGTTTATAAGCCACTCAGTCTGGGACATTTTGTCATAGCAGCCTGAACTGACTAAGAAGGCTCAAGGTTGCAGGTGGAATGATTTACAGTTGGTGCTGTTTTGCAAGCAGGGGAAGTCTCAGTTGGTTAGCTGAACAGGAAATGTTCTCCTCTGTGGAGAGCTAATTCCAGGTAGACAAACAGTTCTAATCTCAGCTCCATCATGAGACAGAGACTGGAAGTTGAACATTCTGTGTCTGCCCAGTTCAGAAGATTCATGTGAAAGGAACTTGTCACAGATAAACAATGGAGTCATCTGTGAGTCTTATGAGAATCATGAGAAAGTTAGAAAATCTTATTTCAGTTGTACTTGGAAAAGTTGTTCTCTGCAGTAAGCCATTTCTCAGACCATGAAAGGGTGGAGGAGTTTGGGAAAACAAAGGGTTGGGGTATTTCTTAAGCATTCCTCTTTTTCAGTCTCAAGTAAAGTTTAACATTGACACTAGTAACGTGACCTAATTATGTGTGTGACACCAGGGGCAGAGATCATCAGGGCCATCTTAGAATTCTGCTTATCACAGGAGTGATTCAAGAAGCTGAGAAAGTTGCCTAATAACTTTGGTTATTTCTTTGCCATATGTGTGTGAGGGGGAAGGCTGGCTAGAAGAGATCTGTGAAGATTTGAAATGACTACTGTGAATAATAGAAACAGTCAACTGAAGATACTTAAGATCACCTTGAGGTAGACATATTAATACTGAAGACCATACATTTGCAATCCACTAATGCACTCTAAATCTAATCCACTAAGTTATGTGGTTGTGTAGTGTTCTCCAGGAAATCTTTGACAGATGTGTCAACTGAGTGAGTGGAAAAGGAGATCAGTGGACTGATCCAAGTTAGAGTAATTCTGAGTGAATGAAATGAAAGTACAAAAAGATATGGCAATGGCAGGAAGAGGATAAGGACACTGTGGGTCAAAGCTAGATAAAGAAGGAGGGAAGGAAGGAAGAGGGAGGGAGGAAAGAAGAGGGAGGGAGGAAGGAAAGAAGAAGGAAGGAAGGAAGAGGGAAGGAGGGAGGAAGGAAGGAAGGAAGGAAACAGAACAAGGTAAATGGAGGAACAAAGTGACTAAAACTCCCGAGGAGTTCAAATAAATAGGTATAGTGGGAGTAAAGTCACAACACAGCTGAAATGAAAGGAAGTTCGGGATAAATACTCGACTGTTGGGGTTTATTATTTAGAGATAGAGCATCATGGTGATGAAGTCCAAAATGGAGTCATGGGTACAGGTGGCTAAAGCACATTAAAGAAACAGACTGTGAATCACGTGGTAATGCTCCTGAGAAGTGTGGAAACGTGGCGAGCAGGTGTCAGGGGAAAGCAGGGCATACGGTGGGAGAGTAAGAATGGCAAAGGAGATTTTTTTCCCTGTCAGTGAGGGAACAATGTTTTAAAAGTAGTAGTGAGGAGCCAGAAAAATGGCAACACAAACTTACAGATCTGGAGCAGCTGTTTAATTGAGTGAGTGGCCTTCCTAGCACAGGACTTAAGGAAGAAGAATGTCAGTACCTTGTTGACATAAATATTTCTCAAATACCTTCTACCTCCCTAATAAAAAAGAATGGTACTTATATTTTTGTGGAATGCCAATTTGCTGAAAAATACCATCAAAATAACCTGCTGCCAAGACAAAGTTGAATTTACAGTTTATAGCTTACGGTGGGAAAGGAATATATAGAGAGAGACTACAATTCATTTTTTTTAAGTGTGTCCAATTCTATTAGTTTTAACACATGCATAGAACTGTTGAACCATTACTGTAATCAGGATACGGAATACCTCCATCACCCCCAAAATTCCCTTACGCCGCTCCTTTAGAGTCAGTCAGAATGTCTCCTCGCCTCTAATCCCTGACAACACCTAACCCCTGGATGTCATACAATAGAACTGCACATTGTGCTGAGGCAGTCATTCAGAAACGTTTGGGGCATTTCCAGGTTTGGGCAACTATGAATAATGTTGCTCTATACATTCATTGATAGGATTTTGTGTGAATTTAAGTTTTCAATTATTCTGAGTAAATAGCTACCTAGGAGCAGGATTGCTGGGTCATACAAGTGTATTTAACTTTATAAGAAATTGCAAAACTGTTTTCCGGAGTAACTGTATGACATTGTGTTCCCACCAACAGTGTGTGATAATTCGTTGCTTCATGTCCTTGTTAGCACTTGTTATTGTCAATTTTTTGTTGGCTTGTTTGTTTAGCCATTCTATTAGATATGTAACGTTATCTTATTGTGATTTTAATTTGCATTTCCCTAATGGCTAATGATGGTAACCACCTTTTCCTGTGCTTACTTGCCATCTGTATATCTTTTAGAAAGTGTCCTTTCAAATCCTTTTTCCATTTGTTAAATTGGGCTTTTTCTTATTATTGAATTTTGAGAGCTCTTTGTACATTTTTTTTTTGAGAATTCTGGGTACACTTCCTTTGTCCAATTTTAAAATATTGTCCAGCAGTCTACAATTTGTATTTTTTTGTTCTGCAAAAGACACATATCTATGGGATTGCCTTTTTGAGTTGTCTCCTCTCCAAAATTTCCACAACATTCTCTGGCTCCCAGGGTTTCTTCTCCTGGCTCTCTGGCCAGAATGCCTGGCTTTCAGCCCTCTTGTGCTATCAGATACTTCCCACAATTGGATCTGCCTTCAAGGCACATCAGCAAGCTCAGATGCTGACGCAGCCAGGGCCCTCAGCCACTGCCCAGACAGAGCGCAGCTTTGGAACTGGAGCCCTGCACAGCCAATAGAGGAAAACAAAACCAGGATATTTCCCCATTCTCTCTGTTCTTCAGGGGACCCTTTTCTCATTCCACTTATCTGAGAAAGAGATTTTCTTTTGCCTGTGCTCTTCACAATATTCCAGAATCTGGGTTCCCTTGAGACTAAGCCAGGAAATAATAAAGGGGGAAAAAAATTGGAAATTCACCATTTTGTTGGTCTTATTTTTGAGTTTCGATTTCTCACCCAGTTTGTCTGCTACTATTTACTTTTGAGCATCCTCGATTAGTTTCTTTATGTATTCTGTCCAGGATTTGTGTTGTGGTCGTTGGGAGAAATAAGATAGAGTACGCTTATGCCATTTAACTAGTGATAGAACCAGTACTTTTTATAATAATTCAGGAAATTTTGCTGTGTTGGTGTGACGTATTGAGATATACTTCTACACGTTTTACGTTAGGTTGGCTGTGTTGCTTTAAATATATTTGTAGAATTTTCCTAGCTTCAAAGTAACGTCTTTTGCGTTAACAAGCACTTTCATTTTCACAGGTCTTGTTATAAACTGCTTAGTCTTTTTACAAATTAGAGCAATGCTCAAAGTCACGTGAATAGACATCCGCTCTGCAAGATACCATGGAACTCAGCTTGTGATACAAGCAGCTTGTGATAACAGAACAAGCAAAAATGATTATCCTTTACTCAATTTAAAGTAGCTGAATTTAGCCCTACATTTACAAAGAGTTGTTTTGTAACATGAAGTTTAACCACATGTTCTCACATAACCACATTATCTCACAACTGTGACTGGTAGGAAATCATTGTCTTCAGTTGCTGTGAAGAGCACGTAGATGTCTTTAATTTGGATGATGTTATATACATTTTATCATCCTCTTCTTAATTACCATTGGTTCTTCCATCTCCTACATTGTGTACTTGTTGTAGAGTTCGTTTTATTAAACACTTCTAGTTGGTTAAAATCACATATACTAGATATAAATTTATATGCATTTTTGTCTGGCTTTATATGAAAAGTACCACAAACTTTACATAAAACCAACTTGCATTGACTATTTCTCCTCATTTGCTGACTATAAAAAAAAAGAGAAAAGCTAAAAATTAAAAACCCTATCCATATTCTTAGATTCTCTTTCAATTGTTAGCTTCTCCTACAAGTATTTGGGCACTTCCCTACTGGTCTTCAGGCCAGTCTGGGTACTTGATTAGTAGCTGAATCTCTTGGATTCTCTGTAGTAATGATGCCCAGCTATTGACATCAAGCAGTTAGCCAAACCTCTCTCTCAAGGAATGACACTGTAAAAATAGGCTAGCTTAAAAAGCAAGGATAAAAGGACTGGTGAGATAGGACAGTTTTTGCCTTATCAATCTTACTGATTTTTTTTTTCTCGAAAAATCAGCTTTTGGTTTTGTAGATTTTCTCTATTGATTTCTTGTTTTCAATTTCATTGGTTTCTGCTCTAAATATTTCTTTTCTTCTGCTCATTTTGAATTTGTGCTTTCATTTAAAAAATGATAAACAAGGATAAGAAATAGCAACAGTCAAAAACTAGTGGAAGAAACAAAACTATTTTTAGGTTGTTATTCAAGTAAGTCAACCATGCTTTGAAAAATTACAAACATGAAAGTCATATTAATCTAGAATAGCAAATTTGACTTACAGTTGAAAAAATAACTTGAGAATAAAGTAAGAAAATAATTATTGGGATAAATGTTTTGAGTTCCCCCTTAATATTTTGGATACCTCATCATTCATGTAGCATATAAGTTTTTTTTCCAAAGTTTTCCAGTGTTGTTTCTGTCCTAAAAGCCTTTATACAAGGGTCCTTCCTCACAGAAAGTTTTTGCAGGTGTCTCAGAAGACACCTATGATCTTTTTCTAAGAATCACTGATCTCCTTTTTGTTTGTTTGTACTTGGTTGTACTGTGTGTCTGTGCTCACCTAGATATAAAAGACCCGATTGGAAAAATATGTATATGTATTAAATATATTATAAGACATAATACAGATGAATGGGATCACCATCTTAAAAAAAAAAAGCAAGGGTAATCTTCATGACCTTGGATTGTGCAATAAGTGTTTAATATACAGAATATATATAATATATTATATATACATAATATATAATATATATTATGTATGTATTTATATATATATATATATATAACCCTACAATTCAACAACAAAAACCCAAACAAGCCAATTCAAGAATGGGCAAAGCACTTCAATAGACATTTCTCTAAAGAATATATACAGATGGTGATTAAGTATACAAAAAGATGCTCAAAATCATCAGTCACTAGGGAAATGCAAATCAAAGCTATGAGATACCCCTTGTTACCTAGCAGGATGGCTATAACAAATAATGGAAAATAATGTGTGTTGATGAGGATGTGGAGAAACTGGAATCCTTGTACACTGCTGGTAGACTGTAAAATGGCACAGACATTTTGGTAAACAGTTTGGCAGTCCCTCAGAAAGCATAGCATTACCATATAACCCAGCAATTCCACTGGGTATATATCCAAAAAAATTGAAAACAGCAACTCAGATACTTGTACCTGAATGTTCACAGTACCTTACTCACAATAGCTAAAAGGTAGAAATAACCCAATGGTTATTGGATGAATGTATAAATAAAATAAAAAGGACTAAGTTCTGACACATGCTACAACATGGATGAATCTTAAAAACATTATGTTAAATGAAATCAGCCAAATAAAAATGAACAAATATTATATGATAACATTATGAAGTCTTTGAACAGGCAGATTATAGGGAGTTATTGAAGAACAAAAACAAAAATAAGAAGAGGAAGACCAACAGAAATATACACCTGATACTGGTCCAGGGCAAGGTGTTGTCAGGTCCTGCCCCCACCCTGGATACAGGAAATAGTTATTGAATTAGAGGCCCATTCTGCTCTCTACGTGGGCCTGCCCACTCCGGGTTTCCTCCTTTTCGATTATCTTCCTTAGCCGTATCTGAAGCGGGCATTGGAGAGTATGCAGTCTTCGGAAACTAAGCAGTGTTCTCAACTCATTTCCTATCTATAGAAGACTGGGGGCCAAAGAGGCACTTTAAGTCCTCTCGGGGCTCTTGGTTTCTTTGGC
Source organism: Camelus dromedarius (assembly GCF_036321535.1). Classification (NCBI taxonomy): domain Eukaryota; kingdom Metazoa; phylum Chordata; class Mammalia; order Artiodactyla; family Camelidae; genus Camelus; species Camelus dromedarius. The sequence continues at coordinate 8,025,423 of NC_087444.1, forward strand.
AGCATAATTATCTCATAAATATAACTGGCTTCTATTTGATTCCAGTGAGCTTCAACTGCCAGTAGCCATACCCACAGTCCTTTTCTTGCTACATCTCCAGTTTATCTGTTTACTTGATTCCAGGCACCTTGTACCCATCAAGCTTTTTGGGAGAGCAACACCTCTGTTCCCTTCTTCCTGAGCCATTTCATCCAGTTGAAAGGATTCACTGGGTGACATTTCAAACCGTTTAGAGATTATAAAGATGGGTATGACAGAAATATGCTTGACTTTATTCTTGCCTAAAGGTCTAGTTCTAATAGCCTTATTAAATTTTTAAAAGCCTACTCAATTGTATAGTTTACCAACTGGGAATGAAAAGCCTATTCACTTTTGTAACTTACCAACTGAGATAAAAAGCATTTGCCACTCCCAACCCTGAAAGTTATTGAATTTCCCTGTCTTCTTTCTTTCCATTTCTGCTTATAAATTAATCAATTATTTTTTGAGTACCTCTCTTTTGTGAAGCATCTTGTTAAATGCAGCAAACACTAACCAATATATACTATTAACATTTGTTTTCTAGTTTCTAGTTTCTTCTCCCAGAGCTACAAGCTTACTAGTTCCATTATTTACCTTCCAAGTTATGTGGGTGACAGTGTAATCAAATATTCCAATGCATAACATAGTCATTCTTCCAGCTTATAAAATCAGCTTACTTAACCCCTACGCCAATTCTACAAAACTAAGGTTTTTGTTAAAATAGCTCTGGCCATCAATTTCCGTATCAATTGATATATGCTAGGTTTTGTCAAAATCTTAATGACATATAGTAACAAAGATTTATTTGTTGTTTATGCTGAATGACTATTGCTAGGGTCTTCCCTATACACCTCTGCACTCTTGGTAGGATACAGGCCTATGGAGTCATGGCTGAAGGATTAATAAAATGGCCACATTAAGGCTAACAGATTGCTTGTTCTTGTGGTTGCCCTTAAAACAGTCAACTGACCTGACTGACCCTGACCGGTTGCTACTCACAGTTCCAGGTCCATTGTCAAAATAAAGCTATTGATCTTACTGTTTCCACTTTATTCCAGTCATCAAAAGCTATAATCATCCTAGGTCTCTGAGTCGATCTCCAAGGAGAAGGTCACAGAACTGTAACCTTAAAAGGTAAGCTAAATACTGAAAAGACCACACTTTGAGTGCTTATGAGATTAAGAGATCAAAGAAGTGACAACTGCTGGCCTCTATAGAATTGGTTGCCTGGAGGCATCATGACACCATCTGAGTCTTCTGAAGAGAATATGATTCTGTTGATTGTTATTGATGCTTTATTGTTTGAGCCATGGCTGTATAACCACCCCACCCCATCCCCAAGGTGGGTTCACAGTTTTGAAGGCACAGCCTGCTGTGAGTCCCCTTTGCCTGGCAAAGTAATAAAGCTGACTCTTTTCTTCTAAGCTCCAAGACCTGGTCTCTGAGTTATCTGGCTCGTCAGGGACGGGGCCGATCTTTCTGCAACATGATCACAAGAGAAAGAGAGTTCCAAAGTACCACAGAATAGCAATTCACTGCTATGGCCCTTGATGACACGCATAATCTGCTTACAACTGATTGACCATGTCTGGAGGAAGAACTTTTCCTCCACCCTTCTAGGTTCTTCTGGCTGGTCCAAGAATTAAAATTGACATGAGACAGATTAAAAGAAGAAAATCAAACAAAAGTTTAATAACATGTATGTGTGGGGAGAGCCCCAGGAAAACTGAGTAACTCATTAAAATGGCTGAAATCCTCACCTGAAATATCATCTTCAGCTAAAAACAAGAGAAGGTGTTGGGGATAGTGGTTTGAAATTTCAAAGGGGAGAAAAGTAATTGATCTGGAGATGGAGAAGCAGCTGTTTGGTAAACAAATGTTGCTGGACCATGCAGACCCAATGGGGCACCGAGAGGAATTTTCACAAACAGACTTTGCTAGGTTGCTCCCTTCTACACACCTGGTTCATACTACAGTTATCTGTGGTGATGGCTGCCTTCCTGGAACTGGTCCTCTGTCTACATTCTTTAGGCAGCAAGGGGGAAGGTCGAAGTTTATTCCTGAGTCTTTTGGGCCCTGATTGTTTTTAGCTTGAAATAATCCACATGCCGAAGAGAAATTTTTGATGGTAAATTTTGTTCTTCTACAGCCAGAACTAGTCACGTGGTCCCCATTCAAGCACAAGAGAGCCAGGAAATACAATCTACCATGTGACCTGAAGGTGGAGAGCAGGAAGTACTTGGTGAACCGCATAATCCAACTGCATATGAACTGTATAATCAAATGTACTCTAGGACTGGTGAGCAGAGGCCCAGCTTCACTAGTTGCAACCCCTCATCCATTCTTAGACTTAAGAGGCCCCTGACCAGCTTTAACAGCACAAGTACATACCAGGCACCTTTCTCCCAGACTTCCACAAAAGGAGTCTGTGGTTATTTTGTCAGGTAACTATACCAGGTAAAGGAGAATTCCTCAGACTTCCATTTACAATTGACCCTGACTCTGATACAAAGCCAAATCTTGATGCCCAGACCACCAAGTTCATCTACCAATAGGAGTCTTAAAAGGACATCAGGTGATAACTGAAGCTTTGACCAGAACCCACAAGCTCCACAGGGCAGCAATCATCCAGGGTAATTTCCCTGGTTTCTAAATGTATAGATAGAGCAAATGGCACCACTTCCATTAAACCACGCCCCCCATCTCCTCCCCAGAAAAAAGTAAGTCTGCTATAGTAAGAAGAGCCAATCAGAAGTCCCTCCTGTGTAAAGATGGAAATAAAACACAAGTTCCTTCCAAACCTTTCAGTTAGCTGTCCTATGGAGTAATCAACATTACAGATCTATCTCCAAGCGAAAGAATCGCATGACTATTGGGCTGTTGATGATGTGAAAGTGACTTCATTCCACTTTCAGAGGTAAATGATGGAAAAGCAGATAATCTTTGGCTATGCTTTACAGCTTTTTTGACATACAGGTTCTTTGCTCTGAAGAACTAACAAGAACAAGCCAGATTCAGCTAATTTGATAGCTTGAGAGAAAAACTGGTTTTTCCTGATCGTGAGCTTTAATTTCAATTCTACAGTTTTAAGAATTATTATAGCATAGGAGCATAGTATAACTGACACCTGGAAACACAAGGTTTAATTTCCTAAGCACTGAAAATTTTTGTATTTTAATTGTTTTGGAAAGAAATTCTTTAAAATACATATCTCACCGTCGCCCTTGCTCTCTTTCTTTCTTATTTGTTGTCTTTTCATCAGGAATAGGAATAGGTACTGTGAATGATATATACAGGGAAACTCAGAGCAGTTCAGTGTTATCAGAGTATAAATTGTAAAGCTAGGAGAGGCTATGAAAGTGTTAACTTGCTTTCGGTCATCAGCTTTGGGATTCACATCTTTCCATTAGTTGTGGGTCTCATATTTTTGGGCCTCTATTTTCATTGTTGTGTTTATTTGCCTAAAGTTTTGGCCATTTTCTAAAATGCCAAAGTACATGTTACTGTTTCATAATTGTAAGTGCTTCCACTCTTCTTTTTTCTTGTTTTAAATATTTCTGAACACACTAAAAGCTCTTTTCTTCTAAAACAAAATGTGTTTATGTCATAAGGTATATTTTTCCCGCTGGTGTATTTTAAAAATATTTTAAATCTTTTTTCCCCTTAAAACTACACATAATTACTAACTAGTATTTTAAAATGAATATATATATATTCATTACATATTATATCTATGTATATATATAGCTAACTCTGTCTTAGTGCCTAGCTATTATTACTATTACCAGGCACATTTTAGTTCCAAAATATTTGGACAAACATTAAGATGTAATATATATTCCACCAATCAGGGATTTTATCAACTTCATATTACAAAATATTTTAAAGCCAGTTATTCTACTCGAACACAGTTACTTAATTTTATTTTTCTGCTCTCTTTCTCCGTTTGTCTTTCTTGGACGGAGTGTTAATCATCTGCAATATAAAGAGACATAGGCTTAATTCACAGCGGCACTGTGTTAAGAGGAAAGGGGTAACCCTGCTCTGCTATTTGGCGGCGCCGCTCTGGGCTCCGCTCAGCCTCCAGGTCTCAGCTAGGGAGGGAGAAGTGGTCATTTCCAACAGAACCACGCTTCTTCCACGACTGGGTGGCAGCCTGGGCCGGAGTGAATCTTGCTTCTTTTCACAGTCAGGAACAGTTACTTCTAGAAGCAGGTCTGTTTGTTTCCCGGAGCTGCCTGCCCACTCCCCCAGCCTTGGTCCTTTGCCCCAGAGGACTTTGACTTGACTCCCGCGGCCGGACGCCGTGGCACCCTTCGCCAGTCGGCAGCCCGGCAGAGGTCCGCTGCGCGAGCCACTCCGTCCGCCTCGTCCCCGCAGGACACATCTGGCAGGAGGCAGTGCCCCTGGGCGGTGACGCGACAGTGAAGCCGGCAGCGGGGGTCGCCAGCGGAGCCGTCCCGGTGCCTCGCCTTCAGGATGGAGCTGGCGAGAGCCGAGCCGGGGCCGTCAGAGCCGAGCCGGGAACGGCGTTTGCCCGGGCCGAGGAGGAAGCCGGAGCATTTGGGAGACGGGACCGCGGGAACCCGGAAACGCCTGGGCCGCACCGGGCCAGCGGCGGCGACGGCGGCGGGAGCGGACGGCACTGCGCATCGGGGGTCGCGGGGGACCCGGCGGGCGCGGCAGCCTGGGGCGCCCGGCGGAGCGGAGCCGCCGCCCGCAGTGCGCGCAGCCGGCCGAGGCGCGCGGGAGGTGAGCACGGTGCGCTCCGAGGCGCTGGCGGGCACAGGGAGGCCAGAGGCTGCGGCTCCGGCCGGGGACAGCTCCGGAGGCGGCGGCGGCGGCGGCGGCGGGCGCGGGTTGATGTGAAGTCCGTCTGAGTGAAGGGGACGGTGTCGAAGACCTTAAGTACTAGCGAAGTCGGTGTGGGAGTGGATGAAATGACACGTCGTAACTCCGAGGGACGACGTGAGGAATGTGCTGGGTGGTGGAGGAGGAGGTAAATGGCCCGAGGAAAGGGGTGTGTCAAGCGAATGAAAACGGCAGTGTGTGCTTCAGAGCCTGCGGCGTGGGGACCAGTGGCCAGACGGCCAGGCTGGCGGTCATTCCTTCAGCGAAGGGCCCTGGAGCTCCCGCTCCGGGTGTAGCCCGGTGGCAGGCCCACCAGATCCGGACCCTGCGCCGAAGAAGCCGCAGGGCCTTCAAGGAATGGAAATGCTGTCCTTGGTAAGGCTAGTACGTAGGCAAGGGCCATCAGAGGCCAGGTGGATTCCTACCGGAACAGGTGTGTGTGTTGGGGGAGGGTTCTGAGTATTTAGGAAGGGAGAATTTTAATTAACGAACTTACTTAAACCAGATAAACTCCTAGGGAAGCGGATTCACATGAATTAAAGAATAATATTAAATGTAGTTCTGGGCCTTGCTTAGTAAACCACTTAACGTTTCATTACTTTATAGTAAAAGACTGAATCTTTTATTGTGTTCTGTTACTTGCAGTGTTTGAAAATGGAACCAGAGTTAAGTTTTTTGTTTTCAATCAGCATACAACTTTGGTAGTTAAAAGATGAAATTTGGTGCAGTTTCTCACTTGGTGCTTTTCCTCATTTTCACTGGTAAACTCAAGTTGTTTCCTATAAGTAAGGGCGTGACTTATAAATTTACATTTCTGCTCCTGGCTTTCCTCCCAAGTATTGATTCTACTTCGTCAGCATCTCAGTTTGCTGCTTTTTTTCATTCCCACTGCCTCTGTGCTAAATGTGGCTCCTCTTTCCTCTTCTTATTTGCACTATAGCAGTGGCTGGACTTGCTGCCCTCAGCCTGTCTCCCTTACAGTAACTCCTCCCATACTGCTTTTTAAAGCCAGAGGTCTTATTCGTTCTTTGGTGACCCTTCCCTCAGAAATACTCAATGACTCTCCATTGGCTCCAGAATAGATTTTAAATTATTTAGGGTGGCATTCAAAGCTCTTCAAAATTTGTAGCTCCATGGCTCCAATCAAATCAATATGCCCTTTCACTCTTTTTTAAAAAACTGACTTTGTCCCACATATTCTATTTTTTAGCTAAACCATAGTAGTTACTTTGAAATTAATTTATGAACATGCTCTATCTTTGCTTACATCCTTTCTTCCTACAAGGAAGGCCTTCCTACCATCTTTGTAGAAGTTCTATTTATTCTTTAATACCACCTCCTTGAAGATTTTTTTGTTGAGATATAATTGAAATATAACTTTATATTAGTTTCCAGTGTACAACATAATGATTTGATATCTGTATGTATTGCAAAATTATCACAAGTCTAGTTAACATCCATCACCACACATAGATACAAAATTTTTTTTCTTGTGATAACAACTTTTTAAGATTTACTCTCTTAGCAACTTTCAAATATACAATACTGTATTATTAAGTGTAGTTACCATGCTGTACAATATCTCCAGGACTTATTTCTTTTCTAACTAAAAGTTTGTACTTCCTTCTTATGAAACTTTTCTGAAGTCTACCATTAGTCCAAAGCATTCTTTTTCTCTTGTTTGTTGGGCTTTTATAAATTTTATAATACTAGTTAAATTTTCATTTTTGAGAAATTTATCTATACTACCTCAAAGATTTATTACTAGGATCAAATAAAGTACTAAAACAGAACAGAAAAGAACTTTCGAATATAAGATTTCAAAACAGAAATAGAGTCATAGTTTCAAAGAACAAACAGGTGGTTGCCAGAGGGGTGGGGTTGGAGGAAGGAGAGAAATAGGTGAAGGAGATTAAAAAGTACAAACTTTGAGTCATGAGTATGAAGTGTACTATGAGGAATATAGTGAGTACTGTAACATCTTTGTATGGTGACAGCTGGTAACTAGACTTATCATGGTGACCACTTTGAAATGTATAGAAATATCAAATCACTATGTTGTATATCAGGAACTTAGTGTTGTAAATCATTTGTACTTCAGAAACAACCATATTCAGAAAAAGAGATCAGATCTGTGGTTACCAGAAGACCGCAGCACAGAGGGTAGTGTGGAGTTGGATGAAGGTACTCAAAAGGAACAAACTTCTAGTCATAAGATAAATGAATACTAGGGATGTAATGTACAACATGATAAATATAATTACACTGCTATACATTATATATCAGAGTTGTTAAGAGAGTAAATCCTGAGAGTTCTCATCACAAGGAAAAATATTTTTTTTCTATTTCTTTAATTTTGTATTATATGAGCTGATGGACTTCACTAAACTGTGGTAATCATTTCATGATGTATGTAAGTCAAATCAGTATGCTATACAACTTACACAGTACTGTATGTCAATTATACCTTAATAAAACTGGAAGGAAAATAGAGTTATCCTTGTCTCCAGGAGCACTGGAGACTTCTTTAAAGTTCATATCGAGTTGTCTAGCTTCAGCTTGCAGGGTTTTGGGAAAAGGACAGTTTTTATTTTTTATGATTCCAAGTTAGAAGGGTGAAAGAAAATTGGAAATGTTGGTTTGGACAGTCCTAGCCAGCTATTGGCAGAAACTAGAATAATTCAGTAACCAGTCCTTTACAAGTAGTTAACAAAACCTCAAAGGAAATGAACAGCACTAGAATCTGATAATCCACAAAAGTGTGCTTCTGAAACGTAATTTTCCTCTCTCTAGTCATCTCCATTTCTCCCAGTGGTAATCATGGTAAGACTAATCTGTTTGCAAAGTAAGGCTAGTCTCATGAAACTTGGCCTGATTATTTACATAAGTGCAGCAAGGATAGTGATTGACCATATAGGCTCTTTTTAAGTCTTCTTTGCTGAAACTTTTCAGGAGGAATCTGAGATCAGACTTTTAAAAGTGTCTCAAGCCTAGGAAGCCAAGCCAAGGGCTCACTGTCTGATTTCTCCTGCAATATTTAGAGATTTGAGTGAACTCTTCTCTCTTACTGAGGTCCCCAAGAAATCCTGAGTTTCTTTGGCCGGCCAGGAAATGACCTTCCTTACTCACCTGGTAAGGCTGAGAACTCTGAAAGCAAGATACCAGGTGTTTTTGCTTCTGATGGGACTTCATTGGCTCTATAAAGTCAGCCTTAGTTCCTTAAAGCTGATATGCACATCCTTCTCAATAACACATTCCAGTCAAAACTTTGGCAATATAGCCAATGTTTCCAATTGTGTCCTATTAGAAAGAGAACAGATTTTTATTGAACGTATGCAAATAACTATATTGCCGTGAAATTAAGAATACTCGTTAAGAGTTTCTGAATTCTGGAGGGATCAGGTAGGGAGAAAACCTTTCTGTTTACAAAGGTATACTTTACTAAATTGCTGTAAGTTATAGAAAGCTTAAGAGAAAAGGTTTCCTTAAATCTGTTAAAATGTTAAAGAACTAGCAATATTTTTAACACAAACTCAAAAAATTAAAATCATTCTCATCATTTTATTCAGGCTCATGCAATTATTCTTATTTTGCCTGATCTAGAGTTGTTAGTTTCATGAATCCATTAGTTTTTTTTCCATTAGCATTCTGGAAATTATTACCCAGTTCAATGGTATGATCTTAAAGTTATTAGAAATCTATATTCTAGAGTACTTGTCAGAGTGATTTCCATGAATCTTTTTGAAGACAAGCATTTTTGGATCACAGCTGCTTGTAAAAAACTTTCAGGAAAGCAGGAGCGTAAACATTAACTATCTATAAATGACAAAAGACTTAAAAATGGCCGTGGTTAAAGGTCTAATGACAGTTCATTCTAATGCAGTCGACAGGGAAATTTGGTTATTTCTGTGATACACAAAATTTTAAGATAACATTCCACTCTCCAAGCTAGCAACAGCCAGTAGGATACTGGCTGCAAATGTGCAGCCCACATTTCTGTCTGACCATATTATTTTGGCCCCCAACCTGACAGTTGAGCTGCTTACACACACAAGAACCCATAACGGGCATGCCTCAGGTGGGCAGAAATCCAAGCCAGGTTCTCAGGACACAAGATAAACAAAAAAGTTATAGCTGTCCTTGGGAAGGCAAGGATCAATAACCAATGGGTACATCAAAACCAAATTCACAAGTCACAGTTCAGAGAACTGATTTTTACTAATGTTTTTCTTCCATTAATCTGAATTTGAAAAGGAAGGGACAATGTGAAATTTTACCTTTCTCTTTCTACTGGGCATCATAGACAGAAATCAGGGAAAGCTCAAATTGGTAAGAATTCTTACCCATTGCTGGTTTCTGCCAGTTCTCCCAGGATCCCATCAGCAGGCTCTGGAACAAGCAGCGTATCTCAGTAATCCCATCCTTTGTCACCATAAACTGTACGGGAGGAAAATAATTTTCCCTCCATCTTTCTGACTTCTTAGCTGAAATCCTATACTAAAGGCCAATTATCAAGAAAAAAACAAACAAGTTTATTAACTTGTATACCTCAGGTATCCATGGAATACACTGAAGGAAAATGAATAACTTAAAGAGGTGGCTTTCAGAAGTCAGGATTAAATACCATCTTAATAGGAAAAGTAGAGGGGCAGTATGTAGGCCTCTTAAATGATTTTTAGGAAAGCTGAATGTGCCCTTAGAGAAATAAATAGAACATATGATACTTTGTGACCAAAGTTTATCTAAGTGTGGTGTTGACATCCGGTCTCCTCTCCTGTGAGTAATAGTCAGTTCTCCTTGGTTGATGAAGCTCTGCTAGGGAGGGGATTTATGACAAGTGACTTCCTTCTAGAGGATTTATCTTTAAGCAAATAAAGGAAGTTCAGATAATGCCTTCCTGCACTTGAATACCTACAGCTCAAAATAATTAATATGCCTAAGTGGCATATTCTGAGGATGGCATACTCTGCTTTTCATCCCTCCCATTTTATAGATGAGAATATTGAAGGTCAGTCATGTCAAATAATTGGGCCTTGGTCCTACATACACTTTTTAGGCTGCCTCAGTTGTATTTAAAGTGGATATAATTTGTATCTTCAAATGTGTGTTTCACTCAGTAGGAACTCAATATATTGAATGAATGACTGGATAAATATTAGAATGAACTGAAATAATCTCTCAGTTAAAGCCTAATCTTATCCTTCAGGAGCTATGGATTATAACTTTTGAGCTTTCCCTTTTCTATAAGTTTTAGAGGAAAGTTTCTATTTGATATTGTTCTGCTATGGATTTGTGTGTGTGTGTGTATGTGCAGTTGCAGAAAATTTAAGAGTAAACTGTAGACCTGTCTGGGTAACTGAAACAGTTTGAATATCATCATATGGGCAGTTAATAATGTGTATATGAATTTATTATTAAAGTTCAGATCAATATGAATTTTAGTTTAACATTCTGTTTCAGCCCTCTAAAAAAACAATAGCTGGGTATTCTAAGTATATTCAACTGAATTGTCTCCTTTAATGAAGGAATGTAGTGCTGTAGTGATAAATATTTTAATGATTGTTTTTTGGATATGTTTTGCTATGCAAATTTGAGGGCGTTTGGTATATAAATAGGAGAGTGTTTATTTTATAATCTGTAATACTACTCAGCTTCTCTACCCAGATTGCCTGCCCAGAACTCTTACTAGTCTATCATCCATATAGGAGATACCATCTCAAATGAAACCAAAGAACCAGTTGCTGTCTGGAGAGAAGCATTTTGATTGAAAAGGTATGCTAAGCTAGGTAATGTAGTAGAAATTAGAGTTCAGATGAAGCGGAAACTTTTAGGTAACATCAGATAAATGCTATGAAAGAAGATCATTCCAATTAGAAAGTGTCCACATACTACTTTACAGCCACTCTGCCTAGTTTTTCTGTAAAAGGTAGGTAAGGAGTTTTTTCTAAATTCATATGTGCTATAAAAGGCCAATTTTAAACAATACTTCTAGTAGCATTTTGTAACATGAGTAGGTCTCATAAGGTTATTCAGTGAATGAATACTCAAATGAGGCATTGTGGTATTATAACCACTTTGTATGATTTATATCCTTTAATCTTCATAACCATCCTGTGAGGCACATACTATTGTTTATCCACATTTTATAGATAAGAGAGAGACAGAGAGGTAGGTTGCCCTGGTTATCAAGTGGTGGAGACAGAATGTGCAGTTAGGCGGTCTGGTCCGAAGGCATACTCTAGTATGCTACGCTGACTGACCCTCTAACACTTAGACAGGTTTTAACACGTTACTGCAAAGGCCACACAAAGGACTTACTATAGATATTCACGGGTCATGAATTGGTAGCTTAACCGAGAGAAGTCTTGCTTCATATCTGAGCTGTGGCGTGTTATGCAAAGCAAGTTTAGACTTAATATCTCTGAACCTCAGTTTTTAAATCTGTAAATGAGTGATACCTCCTTTTACAGATTAAATGAGATTTAAGTGAGATGATGCCAGGAAGTACCTAGCAACAATATCTGACGTGTTGTAGATGCTCAGTAAATGTTATTTCATTAATTTAACTTCTCTTGTGAAGTTGGAATTATTAAAAGACATTTAATTAGAATCGGTTTCGGCATGCGTCTGTCTTTTATGTATTATACAGAAAGGCTTAATTCACAGGATCATTCTTCCCTTCTGAGAATTTACGTGTTGTGGAGTTTATTTATTCTTTTATAAATCCAATGTAGAGTAAATGCCTAATATGTGACAGGTACTGGTAAGGAGGTGTAGAAAATACAGTGATGAATAAAAGAAGGAAATGCATATATGTCAACGAAGTCACTTGATAAAATTTACGAATGGTATTATGAAAGACATGTGCAGAGTGGCATGGGAATCTAGTAGAGGGAAGGCTTGAGTCCGCTTGGAAACTTCACTGAGAGGAGTTCTGTATTTTGAGGTCTGTAGTATATATAAAAGTTCTGCAAGTAAAGGAAAGAGTTTTTTTTAAAAGAGGGATATTGATTCAAAGAATACATGAAGAACATGTTTTTGAGATAGGCCATATTTTATGGCAGGAAATGTAGCTTGGGGCCAGAATTGAAGGGGCTGTTTTATGTGAAGGAGTTTGTACTGTTCTTCTATTTGGTAGAGAGTCAGTTAAACTTTACAAATAGGGAAGGGATGTGGTCAGATCTCCATTTCATTAAGGTATTTGCTGTATATGGAGGATAGATTAGAGTTATAAGAGTCTGAAGGCTGTACACATCAGGAGGCAGGGTATGAGACCTGAACAGTAAATACTGAACAAGCATCATTAAAATGTATTCATATTCTGTATAGTATACATAAACTTATAAGACTATAGGTTTACCTGGAAGTGGTTGCATAGTCAGATTAAGAAAGGGTGTTGATTAAAAAAACAACACTACACAGCATTTGAATTTTAACATTGGAATTCTGTTCTTAGGGGAGAGTGATAATCTTCCATTAATTACCTAAGCACAATTAGCAGCTAGGATTTTTTTAAGTTTTAAAATCTTTGACAGTTTGCCAGACCATAAAGCCATAAATAACAGCTCATTTTATATCTTCTGTTAACTTTCATTTAAATTATTTTCACTGATAAACACATTTTTCTAAAATTTTTACCATTTGCGAATGCTACAAAGAAAAACATTTTAAGTCCCCTTACCTCAGAGGTTTATCCTCAGGCTGAATTAAATAAATAGCTAAACATTATTCTTGATTACTCTAGTACATTTCAATACTTAAACATTTGAAAAATTGTTAGAAAATACTGGCACCTTGTTATTAATGTTAGTGTTTGAAAATACTATTAAATAGTATTATAAAAAATACTATATAAATATTGTATAATAAATAGAGTACTATTTATAGGCTGATTATGTTTGACTTTCTGCATATAGGTAGATATGTTTCAGATGGCATGTTTTGACACATGATTTGCCCAAATATTTCATGCTTAAGGGAGTCAATTTGAGAATAGTCTAGTATAGACAGAAAACTTTAAAATTGAGCATTATTTTCTAGCTTATAACCTTTATCTCTGATTATCTGCTATTAATATTTCAGGTTATAAAAACAGACTAATAAAAATAATGATAATCTGTACTTTTTGACTCTTATGTCCTTTAAAATAGCAAAGAAATTGATGTTTTCTAAAATAAGCTGTAACACATATATGTGGGAGACACCCAGGAGAACTGAGTAACTTGCCAGCATGGCCTAAATCCTCACCTTAAATACCTTCTTCCGCTAAAGACAAAAGAGAATGTTGGGGGTAATAGTTTGAGGCTTCAAAGGGAAGGAAGTCAGTTAACATGGAAATGGAAAAGCAGATGTTTAGTTAGTAAATGATTGCTGGGCCATGCAAAGACAATGGGACAGTGAGTGGACCCTGATCTCTAGGCTCTGCCTAGACTTCCTGACACCACACCTAGCCCATATCCCTTGCACTTATCTCTGGTGATACTCTGGAAACAGGCCCTCTAACTAAATTTATTTTTTCAGTCAGGGGAAAGGTCAAAACTTTTTACTGCGTCCTTCGGACCTTCACTGTTTCCAGCTTGAAATAATCCACAAGCCAAAGAGATATTTTGAGCTGGCAAGTTTTGCTAGCTTACAGATCCTGCCCGGATTTTACACTAGTCTCTGTTCTTTGTAGAATACCTTTAACTTCAGCCTTTAGCTGTAAGTGGTGGGAAATGACCACTGCAGAAAGTGGTAGAGCAGAATAGCAATGGGAGGGTGAGAAAGGAGTATGTTTTTACATGACACCTCACATCAGAAGGGGATCTTAAAGCTACATTTATCAGGTCATTATGTTTTCCCAATCATTGCCATTATGTAAAGAGTGCAATAATACTTGCACAATTTTTAATCTAAAAATTAGAATGCAAATAGGTTTTATATTTGTAAAGTTGAAGAAATATTTGGGTACTATTGATTTTACCTGAATGTAGGAGTGGAAATTCTGCAGTCTATAGAAGAACAAGTTAAAAATTGACAGTACTCTAACTTATATAAGGGCGATATTATCATATGTAAACAGATATCTGATACCTTAAGGAAGAAAAGGAAGTAGAAATAATGAAAAGTTGTTTAACTTAGAATGTAATAAAAACTGTGGAATATAATAGTCAGTTGTTACGTGTTACTGAGAAGGATTTAGCTTTTCTTAAGCACTTAAGAATTGTAGAAACAAAATTGACTATATCACTTGTGTAAATTACCTTCAACTTATATTTCTTTCACTTTTATAAAAAATAAGATTTTTGGATCTTCCACAGGACTATTATGGACTTCAAATACAGCATATTGTTGCTACCTTGGGGGAATACTGTATGTACTTCTGAGGTCATTGGAAAGAAGATATGTAAATGCCAGTGTCAGAAGTAAAACTAGTTGTGATGAATTTTAGTTTTCATATTTAGCATACAAGTGTAGGGTTGCAGTTTTAAAGTTTTGACATCATGGAAGATAATGAACAAGAAGTTGCAGCTGAGGTCGGCATTTCTGTATGTATTCACTTTTTCTGTTTATTTACTTGAAAAAAACCTTAAGAGGCTTATTTTTAAACCAATAGCTGTTTCTGACTAGTATATAATTTGTACTTACATTTGCATAGCGCTTTATAACTTGTGTGTTTTCATATGTACTGTATTATATCATTAACCTTTCATAGATTATTATATTATACTTAGGGAGTATATTTCAGAACTAGTGTTTAGAAAATGTAAATGTAGCTCACTGTAAAAGTCTTATGTTACAAATTTAACCTTTTATAATAGAAGGAAAATTGATTTGCAGAATTTCTTAGGTACTTAGTCTTTAAAAATCTCCACGTATATTTTATTACAGTTTTAAAACATTGACTAGACATTTTGTTTTGTGAGACTTTTAGTGGCTGGAGACATATCGGTAAAACACAGATATTAATTGTCTCAGTAGAATAATGGGCTTTACATGCAGACCTGAGGATTATACATGTACATTGGTAAGCTATTAGAAATAACTGTAGCCAGACAGATTTTCAAATTTACCTACAAGTTCTTGTCTCTGTTTGAAAAAATAAATAGAAATTATTAGTATATAGTGTTTTGAATATTTCAGAATTTATTTAATGCATATCTAATATAATTAATGATAATAAACAATTTTTCACTAAATCTGGAAGTAGTAGTGGTAGTGTGCATTAATAATACTCACACCTTGTGTAATGTATATTTTTAAAACATATGTAAAGTAACTCAGAATTGGCTGACAAAGAATGTCAAGGCAGAGATGTTTGGGAGCTACTTTAATGAAAATGAGGGATATGTAATTAACATATCAAATGTACTTAAATTGTACCTTATATTGGGTTTGAAAAATCTCTTTTTTTCTTAAGAGTATTAAATAATTACTGAGAACTTTTTTGAACTCTTAATAAGCTTACTCATATTTTTTGCACAAAATTCTAACCAAGATATCATCCAAACTCATCAAATCCAAATGAATGGAGCTTAAGGGATGAGTGAAGTTTTGTTGTATATTTTTCTTCCAAGAGGTGAGAAGGGATTTTAAAATAATGAAATTCAACTTTGTAAATATCTAAGCTTATCTAAAAATTCAGAGGAAATGTTTAGTGATTAGAAAGCCAGTGGAAGATCTATTATAATGACTAAGCAAATCCTGAAACATTCTGTGCAAAAGACTTTCAGAAGTACTAGCAGTGTGATTGCTGTATCAGTATGATTGTAGTATACACACACACAAAGATCACAAATATATTATCATTATTATACAATAATTATACACTAAACATTTTACGGTAGTTAATGATTATGTTATATATTACTGTATATGTACTCAAAGTTTACAATTTAAAGATTGAGACACTTTAAGATGAAAAAATTAAAATTTCTTTAATAGAATTGTGTGTGAGAACTGGAAGAGACTTGAAATCATATAAAACACTAAATTTAGAATAATAGCGTAAATTATTTATAGCTTATATAATATTTAGGAGCTACTTGTTGAACATTTTTAAGGAAAACTTTGAGATTTAAAAAAATATTAAGATTTAAATTTAAATCTTTAAAGGGAAAAGAAAAAGATCCTAAATGTTCATCAGTAGGAAAATGGGTAAATTAAAGGTCTTCTCATTTGATGGAATATTAAAAGCAACGAATTAGGTTCATATATCAACACAGATGACAAAACAGTGCTGAAGAAAGTAAGAAAGATACTGAATAATGTGTAGTTTAATGCCATATATGTATATTAAAATATTTATGGCTTATAGGTGTATGTATATAAAGTACATAAAAACTTAAAAGTGGACTGAAATACATACTCCAAGTGCATGGTAATGGGACGGGAAAAGGAGTACGACTTAGAGTTATGGCTTAAAGGGGACTTTGACTTTAGCTGTAATGTTTTATTCCTTTAAAAAAAGGAAAGGTAAGCATATGTAACAAGATTGAAACTTGATAGTTCTTGGAGGTGGAATCATGGATGTTTATTATATTCTTGGTACTTGATTATATTTTAAAAATCTGTTTCTTTTCCTCAAGAAAAATGTACTATCTTTTAGGAGAGGTTGGAACTTTGTCATTACAAGTTTATTTTCTATATTAACTAAAAATCCCGAAAAGTTGTTAAAATCCATTTGGTGGGAATATGAAATGGTCTAGGTACTTTATTTTACCTTAGCTGCTAATGTCCTGGGGTTTAGGGATTTCCAAAACAACTGAAATAAGAAAACATTGACAGAATCTATACCAAAATATCATTGGATGTCTTTGAATGGTAGGATTATGGTTTAAATTTTTGCTTATTAATATAATTCTAAAATTTCTACATTTTTCTCACTAAGAATGTATTACTTTTAAAGTAAAGCAATAAATACTTTTTTTTTTTCTTTTAGAAAAACCAGAACAAACCAAAACAAAGAAAAGCCATCAGAATGAAATAGTGCCTTTTACTCTAGTAATCAGGAAGAGTGCCTTTTTCAGGTTTTAGCTGATAAGGTGACAGTGGAGCATCTAAGCATCCTGACTGTTCTGACTCTGCTGTAAATCTGAGGGCGTCACTGAACTCTAAGTGGGTTCAGGGAGCTTAGTAGCCATGGTCCTTAAAGGAACATGGGCAGTAATTTGGTGAGTAGTTCTTGAGATTTTTGACAGTAAACTAAATGAGGCTGCATTTGTGAAAGAACTTAACAGTTTCTTGGATAGGAAATTTTTGTGAAACAAAGGATAATTGAAACCAGAGGATTGCAACGCCTCAAGGGGTAAAAGAAGGGGAATTAGGCAGTAAGAGAAAAAAATATATAGGAGAGGCTGAAATTAAATCTTAAACAGGAAATTGTGTAGATTGTTTCCAGTTATAATGGGAAAATATTGTAGACTTTAAAATGAAGACTCAATGTTAATCTTATAAATTATAGAGGTGGAATATAACCTTTGTTTTGGTCTATTTCATATTTATATATTTGCTGTGCATTTATGGGTTGTTTTAGTGATAATCACTTTTAACTATATTGTACTCCAAAACCAAACTAAGTATTTGTGTATTCTTAGGAATACTAGTAGGTTTTTTGTTTTTTGGTTTTTTTTTTTTTTGAGTTTTTTCCACCTTTGGGAAAATTGTAAATTAAATTGTAATTCTTTATGAGTGGTCTGGTACAAATAATCATGTGTTGCATGTATTTTACTTTTTGACTTCATATTAGAAAAACAACGCAGTTCTTTCCTCCTGCGTCTCACACAGCATACTTCACTTCTAACACTTATGTCATCAAATGTATGTGAGAGTTTTACCCATACCAGGCAATTCTCTGCATCATCAACTGGGTATCCTACAATGTAATTCAGTTCTGACACTTTCTGGAGATAGTGTCAGATCCCCCAGGTTAAGGACTTAATCCCACAGGACTGCTCCCACCATACTTCAGATGCCAGTGCCAAGTAGTAGGCCCTCAGGTAACCCACAACTTCTGTCTGACTTGGTTACAAATCAGAGTTTCCCACAACCTTTTCCTCAGGTTTGATTAATTTGCTAGAGTGGCTCATAGAAATCAGGGAAACATTTATGTTTACCAGTTTATTAAAGGATATGATAAAGGATACAGATGAACAGCAAAATGAAGAAATATATAGGATAAGATCTAGGAGGGTCCTCAGCAAAGAAACCTCTGTCCCCAGGGAGTTGGGGTGTCTCACCTTCCCTGTGTGACTGTGTTCACCAAGCTGGAAGCTCTCTGAGCCTCATACTGTTGGGGTTTTTATGGAGGTTTCATCACGTAGGCATGATCTATCATTAACTCTATTTTCAACCCATCTCCTTCCAAGAGAATGAGGGGTGGAGGAGTTCAGGGAATGGGGCTGAAAATTCCAAGCTTCTAATCATGGCCTGATCTTTCTGGTGAGCAGCTGTCATCCAGGAGCCATCTATAAGCCTACCCAAAGATGCCTCATTAGAACAAAAGACACTTCTACCCACAAAATTATAAGGGTTTCAGGAGCCCTGTGTCAGGAGCTGGAGTCAAGGCCAAATATTAAAACAAAAGATATTTCTAGTGTTCTTACCACTTAGGAAATTACTAGGGTTTCAGGAACCTGTGTCAGGAGCCAGGGGCAGAGACCCATATTGTGCGAGACTAAGTATTAAGAACTGTAGTAATAATTAAGAACTGTATTATCACAGTGAATGTTTATATTGGTGTTGTTTATACTTGAAAATGAAAAAGCAAAATTGTAAAAAACAGTGTATCCTGGCTTAGAATCTGACCTTTAAATTTTCATTTGAAAAGAAATCAGATTATTTTTGTTATAACATGTACATTGTGGTCTTAGTTACACAGAATAAACAAAAGATTTTCTTTTGAAAGAAATTTTTTGAACAGATTTGAAATCATTGTTTGACATTTTCCTGGGGAATCAGCTACCTATGCCAATTAGATTGCTGGCAACTTGTTCTCCTTCCATATAAAGGCCACCAGGAAGTCCTCTGTAATTCTACAGTAGCACGGAATGGGATCTAGGGAACCCGATATTTAACTATATAACTGATATTTCCAATTAGTTATATGACCTTGTACAAGTCATCTAACTTCTCTGTTCACTATTTTCTTTATTTTAAAATGAAGAGATTATACTAGATAATTTCTAAAGCATCTTCCACCTCTAAAATGCTATAATTTGATTTCACATTAGGATTCTTTTGCTAATGCAGATTTATAAAAGTGAGACAGATTGATAAAGTGGGTTGTACCACATTACGTTCCCACTAGCAATGCTGAGAGTTCTATTTGCTCTGAACTCTCTTCAACACTTGTAGCATCAATTGATAAGATTTTGGCTATTCTAATAGGTGTATAATGTGTCTTGTGGTTTTAATTTGTATTTCTCTAATAACTATAATGTTGAACTTCTTTTCATATGCCTATTAGTCATTCATTTATCTTTTTTGGTGAAATGTCTATTCAAATCTTTTGTCCATTTTAAATTGGGTTGTTTGTGTTCTACTTACTGTGTTGTAAGAGTTCTGCGTGCATTCTGGATATACGTCCATGGTCAGATTTTTGTGTTGAGAATATTTTTTCCCATGGTGTGGCTTACATTTCATTATTTTTACAGTGTCTTTGGAAGAGCAGTTTTCAATTTTGATACCGTCCCGTTAATCTACATTTTTGTTTTTTGGTTTGTGCTTTATGTATCCTAGGAAATCTTTGCCCATTTCTATGTAGTTATGATTTTCTCCTATTTTCTTCTTGAATGTTTATAGTTTTAGCTTTTATAACAGTTCTGTGATCCATTTCTAGTTAATATTTGGTGTGAGGCAGATAAGCAGAAGTTCATTTAAGAAAACCCCAGATATCTCATTATTCCAGAAGTATATGTGGAAAAGACTGTGCTTCCTTTTTATTAACTTTGTCAAAATTATTTGACCAAATATATACGGATTTTGTTCTGGACTTTATCCTGTTCTATTGATCGATTCTTCTGTGCTTATGTAAATAGTAGTCTTAATTACTAGGACTTTACAGTAAGTCTGGAATTTCAGTAGTTTAACTCTTCTCACTTTATTCTTCCTTTTCAGAATTGTTTTGGTTGTCTAGGTGCTTTGTATTTCCATATAAATTTTAAAATCAGCTTGTCAATTTTTACAAAAAAAAAACTTCAGGAATTTTGTTTAAGGATTGGATCTTTAGATTTATTTAAAGCAAAAGATGTGACCTGAGATGGAGAGGCAGTTGACTGACCATGCACATTGTATTAAGTCCTTCCTTGAAGAAGAATCTTAGTGGAGCATCTCTCAAGTCTATAGAGTTATAGTGATTGATCAGATCTTCTGTATTCTTTCTGGGTTTTGTTTGTTTGTTTGTTTTTTGTTTTTTTTGTCTCTGGGGTATGTGTGTGCATTCTATCAATTATTGAAAAAGATTGGTTAAAACCCACATTTTAACTGGATTTACCTGTTTTTCCTTTTAGTTTGGTCAGTTTTTGCTTTATATGTTTTGAAGCTGTGTTATTGGGCACATGTACATTTATAATGGTTTTATCTTCCTGATGTATTGACTCATCATTATGAAATGTCCTTCTTTAGAAATAATTCTTATATAGTCTATTTTGCCCAGAATTAATATAGCCCCTCCAGTTTTCTCATAGTTATTTTTTTCTCATGTCATCTTTTCCTATCCACTTACTCTTTAACATATTTGTATCTTCATATTTAAAGTGAGCCTCTTGGAGTTAATATTAAATTACATCATGAAAAATATAGGAACTTTGCAACTTTGATCTTTGGGGGAAGCTGGGTGGAGGGTACATGAGAACTCCTGTACTATATATTTTTTCAGATATGTGAGTCTAAATTTACTTTAAGAGTATTTATAATTGCTTTTTGGTGTTATTAGTGGTGCATTTTTGTAGTAACTTCTTTAAAATTCTTGCCTGGTAATTCCAACATCTGTATCTTGTTTGTTTTGTCTGTTCATTGTCCTTACTCATCCTACTTGAGATTTTTCCTATCTTTTGATGAGTATACTTATTTTGGGTTGTATCCTGGACGTTTTGAGTGTTATCAGACCTTAATTCCTACTTAAGCCTTCTATATTAGTGGACAGCCACTGAGGATGGAGGAAGGATGCTGCCCTTTGCTGACATTCACCTTATATAGGGCAGTAATAGTTGGCAAGGCTCTGCCCCATAGTCTTTGTGGCTTCAGTCTCTGGTAGGAGATGGGAAGGCCACTACCTCTGTTGTCATTAGTGCAGGGTGGGGATGGTCAGCAAGGCTCTGCCCCACAGATTACGCAGCACTCAGCTGGGAGTGTTTCATCATGCAGGGCTGCTATCTTCCTAATCCTTTGGTTAGAGACAGTGGGTTTTTTCTTGTGGGGTTTTTTTTGTTGTTGTTGTTGATATATACCCCTTGGTGGTTCAGGGTTGTGAACCCAGGGTGAGATACATGAGTAGCAAAAAGCCCCCAGGGAATTCATTGCTGGATCATCACTCAGATCTAAAATCTCTAGCCAGTTTGTTTTATTTTATTTACCTTTTCAGAGTCTTCTGGTAGTTGCTTTGTCTTTGGTCTAAGCTTTATAGTTGTAATTATAATTAGCAGGAAGGATAGGATGGAATGCATTTCCTATATCTTGTGAGAAGTCTCTTACTGTTTTTCTATTATTATTTCTAATTTTTGTATTTTCTAATTTTATTTGTCCTGTGTATTTTGTTTTTCAGGCAAATGAAGATAAAACAATGTCAGCCAACCTAAAATACCTTTCCTTGGGAATTTTGGTCTTTCAGACTACCAGTTTGGTTCTAACGATGCGTTATTCTAGGACTTTAAAAGAGGAGGGACCTCGTTATCTATCTTCTACAGCTGTGGTTGTTGCTGAACTTTTGAAGATAATGGCCTGTATTTTATTAGTCTACAAAGACAGCAGTAGGTATCTAGGTTTTTTGTTTTTAATTCATTGCAATTTATTTGTTTTGGAGTTATTCCATATGAGATATGTATATACATATACATACATATATATTAGTATACATTGATAACTACACATTTGAACACCATTGCATTATCTAATGCCCTGCTATTAAGAAGATATGTATATACATATATATATATATTAGTATACATTGATAACTACACATTTGAACACCATTGCATTATCTAATGCCCTGCTATTAAGAAGATTTCAATTTTCATTTTATTAAGATAGTTTTAGTCTAGTAATAAGGGTATTGTAATGTATATCATGATTCATGTCTTCTGTTTAATGCTGTAAATATGAAACAGTTTCTTACATTTTTAGTAATTTGAGAATATGAGTAAATTCTATAATTCTGTGACCGTTAGAACTTTAAAGGAGTCATAATTTTTCTACTAAAGTCAAGGCTTTTCATTCTATTTGCTGCATGATAAGTCGAGCAGTGACTAATTTGATATAGTTTAAAAAGTAACAGCTTTATTGAGATATAATTCAGGTACCATACAATTCACTGATTTTAAAATGTACAATTCAGTGGGTTTGGGGTATATTACATTATTAATTCTTTGACATAGTTTTATGTAATTTGATATATATGTATATATCATAAAATTTGCAGCTGTAACCATTTCTAAGTGCACAGTTCAGTGGTATTAATTACATTAACAACATTGTACAGCTATCAGCACTATCTTTTCTAATCCCAAATGGAAACTAACCATTAAACAATAACTTCCCCCCATTCTCCTTTACCCTAAGCCCCTGGAAACCTCTAATCTACTTTTCATGTCTATAAATTGGCCTATTTGAGATATTTCATCTAAGTAGAATCATATAATGTTTGTCCTTTTATGTCTGGTTTATTTCAGTATAATGTTTTCAAGGTTTATTTATATTGTGGGATGTATTAGAATTTATTTCTTTTTATGGTTAAATAATATTCCATTGTGTGTACATGAGTGTGTGTGTATATGCACACATGGTCCCCAGCTTACAATGGTTCTACTTGATGATTTTTTTTAAAACATGTTTTCCTCTCATTTAATGTTCTAAGGAAGTACAACTGTAATTATTAATACTGTTACAGTTTTATGTATATGTTAAAGTTCCAAGGCTATATATGATTATCAAGTAATATCAGTAAGCATTCCTACCATAATATTCCAGCAAATAAAATCAGGTTGCCTTTTGAGAGAAAAAATATTTTGAAACAGTTACAAGTAGACTTATTAAAGGCAACTGACATTTTCAATAACAAGGCACACATAATTTGTGAAAATCTATTATCTTCCCAATTTAGCACAAATTCAAAGCTAACCTAATTTTAATGTTTAAAATGTGTTTCTCCCCTCTGGCTTGAAATGAAATAACAAACTCTTCTAATTAACAGACATTCTTAATGACTTTTTGACCTTTTGATGGTGTGAAAGTGATATGCATTCAGTAGAAACCATACTTAACATTTTGAATTTGGATCTTTTCCTGGGCTGGTGACACAGTGTGATACCTTCAGTGATGCTGGGCAGCTGCAGCTCCCAGCCAGCCATGTGATCCTGCGGGTAAACAACCAGCACACTTACAACCACTCTGCACCCATACAGCCATTGTTTCTCACTTTCACTACAGTATTCAATAAATTACATGAGATATTCAGTTCTTCATTACAAAATAGGCTTGCGTTAGATATTTTTGCCCAACAGTAGACTAGTGTCAGTGTTCTGAGCACATTTAAGATAGGCTTGGCTAAGCTATGATGTTTGGTAGATTAGGTGTATTAAGTGCATTTTTGACTTAGGATATTTTCTGCCATGTGCTTCTTGGGATGTAAGCCTTATTAAGTCAAAGATCTATATAACATTTTATCCATTCATGTGTTGATGGACACTTGAGCTGGTCTACCTTTTGGCTTTTGTGAATAATGCTGTGATGAACAATGAATAATGCTGCAGTAGACATGCAAGTCTCTGTTCAAGCCTCCGCTTTCATTTTTTTTTTTAATATGTACTTCAGAGTGGAATTGCTGGGTCATATGGTATTACCAAATTTAACTTTTCGAAGAATAGTGAAACTTTTCACAGCAACTGCACCATTTTACAATCCCACCAGCAATATACAAGAGTTCCAATTTCTTCACATTGTTACCAATACTTATTATTTTTCATTTTTTAAAAAATCATAGCAATTCTAGTAGATATGAAGTAATATCCCGTTGTTGTTTTGAATATTATTTCCCTGATGACTAATGATGTTGAGCATCTTTTCATGTGTTTATTGACCATTTGTATATCTTTAGAAAAATGTCTACTTAAGTCTGTTGTCCATTTTTGAATTGGGTTGTAACTATCACGTTGGCCAGTGTGGCTAGAGCACACTAATCTGGGAGGAGAATGGAACAAAGAGAGATTGAATTGGTATTCAAAAAACAGACTATTCAGGATAGTCTTGTAGGCTATGAATTTCATTGTGAAAGCAAAGGGAAATAACTGAAAGGTTTAAAATATGGCCTGTTTTGCAAATGAAAAGACCAACATGGCAGCCGTATTGAC
Source organism: Camelus dromedarius (assembly GCF_036321535.1). Classification (NCBI taxonomy): domain Eukaryota; kingdom Metazoa; phylum Chordata; class Mammalia; order Artiodactyla; family Camelidae; genus Camelus; species Camelus dromedarius. Next base: position 8,049,836 of record NC_087444.1, read on the forward strand.
AGGGATGGAAGTGCACGAACAGATCACGTCTGGAAGCTATTGTACTCGTCCAGGCAAGAAGATGGTGCTGGCCCAGACTATATTGTTAAAGAAGAGAGGAAGTTTATGAGATATCTTTTTGAGCTACAACTGAAATGAGTTGCTAGTAGATTAGGTGAGTGAAGGTCAGGAAGAAGGAGGAACCCAGTGTGAGAAATAATTCATTGTTTTTTGTTTTATATATATATAAAACTATATATATATAAATTCATTGTTTTTTGTTATATATATATATATATATATATATATATATATATATATATAATCTTTTTGTGGTAGGGGAGGTAATTTGGATTATTTATTTATCTATTTATTATTATTAAATAGAGGTACTGGGGGTTAAACCTAGGACCTTGTGCATGCTAAGCACACATTCTACCACTGAGCTATACCGTCCTCCTATTCCTTGTCTTTTTAGATTAAGTTACTCTGAAAGAGTGTGCAGTGAATGATGTGTGGAACACAGATTTGTAGGGAAATTGAGGCTTCTTTCTGGGCCATGTTAAATTTGAGATGTCTATAAGGCATTCAAACTGAGATGTCATAGTAGAATATATGAAGATGGAGCACGACTTGTCAACTTATATATTGCTTTAAAGTCAAGGGCTGTATGAAATAACCTAGTATATACGAAGAGAAGAAGGCTGAAGACTAAATTGTAACATTCTCAACATTTAGAGGTCAGACTGAGTAGGAGGAATCAGCAAAGAGAGACTGAGGAGTCCAGCAAGATAGGAAAAAAAAGCCATGAAAATGTAATAGGAAACTGAGAAAGCAGTGTTTTTGCTGTTAAGATGTAGATGACTGGAAATATCCATTCATCTAGTACTGTGAAGCCAAAGGTATCTTTGACATGAGTAGTTGGCATTATGGAGAGATGTGATAAACCAGTTTTATTTATTAAACCAAAGCATAAATAGATACACCATGCACAAAAGTAAATTCTAGGTGGATTAAAGATTGACATTTAAAAGACAAAACTTTATGTCCTGGGTACTGTGAATGATTTCAAACAAGATACAAAAAGTACAAATAAATTGTAAAGGAAAATACAGATAATTTGGGGTACATTAAAATAAAAAACATGTTTTTTCATTTTTTTATATATCAAACCAAGTGAGAAGACAAGTTACAGATTGAGAGATGATATTTACATCACATATAATCACTAATAATTAATATCCAGAATGTACAAAGAACTCCACAACTTCCAAATAAGAAAAAGGCAAGCAACTCAATAAAAAAGGGGACAAAGATATAAATAGGCAGTTCACAGAAGAGAAAAACTGAATGGCCAATTAATGTATAAAAAGATGCTCAGCCTCTAGCAATCAGAGAAATCAAATTAGAACCACAAGACTCAATTTTACTGCTGTCATACTGGCAAAAATGAAGTTTATCAATATCAAGAATTGGCTAAACTACTGAGAAAAATATATGATAACATTAATTATTTAAAATTTTAATTTAAAATGAGCGAATATTTTAGATTTGTTTCCTGCTAAAACAAAGAAAAAAACTTTCTTAAAAATTTTTATTTTCCTTATGTAATTTTTGACTTATTTTAGTGTGAAGAAAGGATGAATACCAGATAGCATCTTTAAAGTTTTTTTTTTTTCATTTATAAACAATTTTCATTATCAAAGTTTTCACAAAGTGTCATTGTTGGTAAAGTGGTAGGATTCCTTAGAACTTCTCCTTTCTTTGGGGTTTATGTACCTCTTAAAGTTCTTTGGACTTTTTTGTGATTGATACTGTGGGTTGGCTAGCTAGGAGTCCTCCATTTTTAACTCCTTTCTCCCTTTCTTTTCACTAATGTGGAGGATGTAGACGAAAACATTTACTTTCTAGACTCCTTGCAGCAAGGGGTAGCCAAGCAACACAGTCCTGGTCAATGAGAGGGAGGAGACGCCTGCTAGGCGACTGTTTCCTCCTCTTCTTTCTTGCTGCCAGAAAGAAGAACCAGCGGTGCATCAGTCATTTGGTAACCTTGTTGCAATAATCATGTAGACAATAGATGGAAAGCAAGAAGATAAAAGACAATACACACAGAGAGAGCTTAAGTTCCTGATGTCATCGCTGAGCTGCTATAGCAACTTTGGACCTGGACTCGGGATATATGAGACAAATCTGTATGGGTTTGAGCCAATGTTGGTTGAGTTTTCTGTCGCTTGAGCTAAACCCACTCCTTAACTAATTTATCTTCTTTGTATGATTAAAGTCTTCACAGTTATTAATAGGCATGAATGGCTGATGATAAAATGCATTCTAAAATACAAGGTATTGTAATGTTGCTATGATAAAGTGACAATACCCGGTTAACAAATTAATACTTTGAGGTTTTGGTTATCATAAATACCTATGTGTATGTATGTATTTGACTCATTTCCCAACGAAACAATGTAATGATATGCTCTGCTTAATGTGCTACCTAACATTTGAAATGTTGGCATCATTAAAGGTATTAGTTTGCTTTGTTTTATTGTCCTTTGCAGATAATTGTGCTTTTTACAAATTGAAGATTTGTGGCAACCTGTGTTGGTTAGCATTTTTTAGCAATAAACTATTTTTTAATTAACGTATGGACATTGTTTTTTAAAGACATAATCCTGCTGTGCAGTTAACAGGCTATAGAATAGAATAAACATAACTTTTACATGCACTGGGAAACCAAAAATAAGTCTTTTGACTCACTTTATTGCGCTATTCACTCTATGGCAGTGGTCTGGAACTGAACCTGTGGTACCTCCGAAGTATGTCTGTATATTTTAGACCTAAAAGTATCTCTACATGTAGTCAAATGTGCATTTTTTACAGGTGAGAAAAATGAAGAGAAAGAGGGTATGTAACTTATTCAGTGGTCTTAATTACTGACTTTGCCCATTTCATGTTTTTTCTAGAATGTAGTCTAAGAGGACTGAATCGAATACTACACGATGAAATTCTTAATAAACCAATGGAAACTCTTAAACTTGCTATTCCGTCAGGGATATATACTCTTCAGAATAATTTACTCTATGTGGCACTGTCAAATCTAGATGCAGCTACTTATCAGGTACTTAAAATACATTTCTAGTAGTCCTTCTGAGAAAGAAACAAACAAACAATAATATTAGCTGTTTTCTTTTTCAGGTCACATATCAGTTGAAAATTCTTACGACGGCATTATTTTCTGTGTCTATGCTTAGTAAAAAATTAGGTGTGTACCAGTGGCTCTCCCTAGTAATTCTGATGACAGGAGTTGCTTTTGTACAGGTAACTATTCAAGATAAGTATACCTTTCATTTTTATCACAGTTTCAAAACTTCATTTTGGAGAATATGGTTCTATTATTTGTTGAAGCAAATAAATGCATATTCTCACAACTGACTTTTTTTGAGGGCTTCCTTTGAGCAAGATGCTACATTGGGACTGTAAATGATACAAAGAGATAAAATCAAATTACCTGACAAAGAAATGAACAGTCTAGTTGGGGGAAAAGACACTATATGTAAAATAAAGCTGATTTTAACTGGGTATCTGGACATTTGAGATTGACCACTCCCTTCCTATTGTCGTATCAGCTTCCCTGAGACCGTTCTTTCCTGGCTCTTCTCACGTCCTTCGAATGGTCCCTTACTGGTTTCCTTCCTGGGGTCCTCTTCCTTGATACTCCCGTTAGATATTGGGGTTACTGATAAGCTGGTTATCTCTCTTAAAGTGTGTCCTCATTTCTGGAGAGTTCATTCATTCTGGAGGTTTTTATTAACACGCACTGATAGCTTCAGCTATCAGTCTGGGTCATCAGCTCTTGTTTTCGCCCTGGTTTCAGATTTGTATACCTAAAAGCTGTCGGACGTCTTTGGCTGGTTGTTCAATAGACCTTATAAACTCAGTGTATCCAACACTAAACTTTACCTTTTCCCCACCAAGCCTGTTCTTTATTTCTATTTTTTCTAGTCATTATTTGCACAGCCTAGGAGTTGTTCTAGACTCTTCCTTCAGCCTGTACATTCAGTCAAATCACTAAGACCTTTCTGATTCTGCTTTCTAATACTTCTTGATTCTGTCCTTGTCTGTCTCTACTAAGACCTTCTCTAGTGCCTCAGGTAATCTTTTGCCTAATTGATTTTTTTTTTTTACTTCAGTCTTACCTATCCCCCAAAATTCAGCCTCCACTTAGTCACCATTGTGGTCTAAAAACAAATCCAATCATGTCAATTTGCTGCCATCCAAACCCACCCCCCATCACCTTCCTCAGAGTGTGGTATGTATATTTTGAATAAATATTCTAATAGTTATTTATTTAAATGGATATTTCAAAAATATAACTGGCATATCAAACTCATATTTTCATAGATAACACTTACAGTAAGCTAAATGTGATACTCAATTTTGAAAAGTGAGGTATTTTAAATTAAAATATCAAGTAATTAATACTTCAGATAGAACACAGATTTGACAAAGTCCATGAAGGTGATAAGCAAGTAAATGAAGTTTTAGGAACACTGACCTGCAGGAGAAAGCTCAGAATCGTTAGCATGATACCACATGGATCTTCCATAAATGCCAACAGCTCCGGGCTCATTTTTGCTGCTCCAACACTCCATGCTCTGAATGTCTATAGCTGAACTGCTTATAGGGCCTATTTTATGCATCTGTACATTTATTCGTTCTCTTTCTCTTTTTTAGGGGAATTTTTTGAAATTATATTTTGTGACAGTAATATCACTATGGGGGGAAAAAACTGATTTTCTAAGGTTTTCTTTCAGAAGCTCTCCTCTGCAATCCCCAAGAACGGTGTTGGTTGCATTTTTACCTTAAGGCCTAAGAGTGGGCAGTAAATAAGCATTTTGCAAAATATTATAGGAATTAAAGTTCAGTTTTGTTTCTCTTTTTGTTCAGTGGCCCTCAGATTCTCAAGAGCTTGATTCTAAGGAACTTTCAGCTGGCTCTCAGTTTGTAGGCCTCATGGCAGTGCTCACAGCATGTTTTTCAAGTGGCTTTGCTGGGGTTTACTTTGAGAAAATCTTAAAAGAAACCAAACAATCAGTGTGGATAAGAAATATTCAACTTGGTAAGTTTCAAATATTTTCTAGTAGTGTTTCTTATAGTGAATATGTTATTATGGATAAAGATTTCTATATATCTGTAATTAAATAAGCCTTTTATAAAATCTGCTGCTGATCCAAGTATCTGGCAAGGTTTTTACCATTTGAAAAACTATTTTAAATGAATACCTTTTATTCAAGAGTATACAATTTTAGGTCAGTGACATAGCAGTGCATCCTATTTCTGTCCTTACCATTTGAAGCCTTTATTCTTCATTGCTACCTTTCCCTGGAAGATGTTGCAAATAACTTACACAGTTTCCTCCTGGAAAAAGAGATTAAGGTAGCAAATTTCAATTACATGATACAGTGTTATCAACTATAGTCTATGTAGATGTATATCAAACCACCACAATGTACACTTTAAAAATCCTACAAATTTATTGATTATACCTCAAGAAAGCTGGGAAAAAAAAGGATAAATAGAGGAAGTTTGAAATGAAGAAACTCTTGTCAGTTTTAAAATATTAATATTTTTATTTCAAAATGTTATGTTTTAGCTTTTAAATACTATAACATTTTTCTAGCTGAAGGTAAATAGTTTAAAAGAAAAAAATCCACATATTGAAAGATTGCCTTTGAACAGATATTTAAACTATTTATATATACAGCACTGTAACATTTGACTCATACAAAGATTTCAGAATTTAGTATTCCTGTCGTATATTAAAATTTTGGAAGATGCTGCATGTGTGCAGCAGCTCAGATTGCAAATCAGCACATTCTTTTAAGCCTCTGTCCCTCTGATTTGGAGCTCATCTTTGAAACCACTCTTTTTTTGTGTTCACATCAGCTTAATAGATACGTCTCCTGATAGCAGCCATAACAGGCCCTTCCAGTCCCTACACAGTGAATTGTCTGTAATCCTAATGGCCTGCATTTTAAGTCTAACAAACCTTCCAAATTTGATTAAAGTCCATCTTTCCTGCTGTTTTCAAGTAAAAGTGATTACAGACAGAACCTTCATTTTATCACATAGTATTTATTTGTTTCTCTGCAAAATTTGTAGACATGTATCAAGTTTTAAGAACCTTCAAAATAAAGACAAAGTTAAATTAGCTTCTTTTTATTCATTTCAGCACTGGTTACAATTATAAAAAATCGAAAACATTTAGAAGATTGGTTAAATAAATGACTAATATGATATTAGTGTAGTTGTTAGGACCATGGACTTCAAAACCACTGCCTTAAAATCTTGAATCCATCACTAACCAGCAGTAAGAGTTTGGGCAAGTTTATTTAATGTTTCTTTTCCTCAGTTTCTTCATCTGTAAAATGAACATAAAATTATCTACCTCATAGGATTGTTATGAGTTAACATAAACAAAGCACTTGGAACATTTCATTGCATGTGGCATTACATACATATTTCATATTATTACTATCGAAACAATGGAGTATTATGTAACTGATAGAAAGAATGTAGTAGATCTGTGCATACCAACATGTACATATTCTGTACTTATACTTTTTTTATAATTATCATGTTATTTTTATAACTTAAAAAATATGAATACCTTTGAAAGTTTGTGTAATTTTGTATTATCCTAGTATTATTTTCATATTCTAAATTAGACATATTAAAGTGACAGAGCTGGCATAAACAAAACTTTAGTAAGAACATTTCACATCCTTTTTGGTTCCTTGTCATTGTGGAATACTTTGGTTGGTTGTGGCTTTATAAAAAATTGCTTTCCTCTGCGCTCTTTGACTGCATATTGTACCAGAGACTGCCCCAAAGAGGTGACATCTGTAGGCATCCACTTCTTTATCCGTAGTTTGGGATTGCTCCAGGAAATCTTAGATCCAGTAGTCACGTGATAAGCTCTATAGTAGAAGTAAGGGCCGCGGCAATGAATAAGACACACTTCTGCTCTCACTGTGCCGACTGTCCCTCATGATGAGACTTCAGTAATGACAGACTCTGATGTTGCCTGTGACTATTTCTTAGCTCTGATTTTTTTTAGTATTACTTATTATATTTCCAAAATTTCTAAATAAAAATACTATACCACATACCTAAGCTTTTATATCTACATGTATGAATGTTTGAAAATCTAGATCTAGCAACAGGAAGATGTAAGATACAATAAAATATACTGAAAGTGAACATTTTACAAATATTTGAATGGGATAGTCATATAGTCACGTAATGTATACTTTTTTTTTCAGTGCTCCAAAGTTGGTGATCTCCGTTCTTTTTTATATTCTCGTGTCTTTTCCTTATAGTCATAATATACTACTAATATACTACCACTTTTTGCTAAGTTTATATAAATATCCAACTTAAAAAATTTTTAAGTAATCAAATTTTATCAAAAAGGAAAAGCTAAGTATAAAATTATTTGGAATGTCAATGGAAAAATTTCTCTCCAGACAAACTAAATGGCATATGACATAGACTTTACTTTTTTTTAGGTTTCTTTGGGAGTATATTTGGATTAATGGGTGTATATATTTATGATGGAGAACTAGTATCAAAGAATGGTTTTTTTCAGGGATATAACCGGCTGACCTGGATAGTTGTTATTCTTCAGGTAAAGCATTTAAAGTCTTATATTTAATAAACTTTATTTCAATATAGAGAATCAAAGCAGCTATGATGTACTGATGTGAAGAAAAGTCTCCTATTAGTGCTCTCATTATATCTAGTTTATTCAGCAAAGTTAAAATAGAACTGGTCTTAATGCCATAATGAAAACTTACCTGGAAGTGGGTTGTGAATGAACTTTGTGATATTTAAGTTTAACATAATGAAAATGCAAGTTTGAAAAGAAGAGTTGAAATTGAGGACAAATATAACTTTCGCTTTTTCTATAATTCTAGTCATTATACAGTAAGTCTGTGGTCAGCCCATCCAGGCTGAAGAAGCAGATGTAGATATTTACATCTGTAACAGTTATAGCCTCCTATTGCAGTTACATACTGCAATAGTCCTGTTAAATTGCCTCGGTTTATAACCTGAAATTGTTCAAGGGTTGAGTAATTTCATCTTCCAAAAAAACTTACTGAGTATCCTGGCAATTAAGACACAAGTCTCTGCATTCACAAAGTCTTTCTCTAGAGGTAGCTGAAGTATCAGGAACGGGATCCCTTAGGGAAGCTGAGTGAAGGTGGCAAAGGATGGTTGTATTTGGAAAGCAGGAAGGATACATCTATTTTCAAGATAGAAAAGTAGACAAGGATAAGTGAAAATTGAGAGAAAATTTGAAGTAGAGATAGGGTAAGTCAGGAGAGTTTATGTATGATGGCTTTTATCCCATCAAGGAGGGAAGCCCTCTTTCCTTAAGAAGTGGGTGCAGAGTTGAGTAAAATAGAAAACGTTGGGTACAGTGGTATGAGGGATTAAATAGGAAGAAGTCAGTGAATGAGAATATTGCCAAGAAATGCTGGAACTCCAGCATCAGTTTGTAGTGAGCTCAGTTGGTCTAAGTTGGGAAGAAACTAGAGAAAGAAAGCCAAATTAGGCTATTAAAAAGCTGGTAAAATAACTTTCATATTACACTTCATTTTTAATCAAAAGTAAAAATATTTCACTAATCAGAGTGTCCAGTCTTCCCACATTTGTCTGAACAAGTGATGCTTAATTACTAAATTGGATGAGGGTAGATATTTTATTTGTAATATTGTCAAACTCCATTATAATAAACTGCAGATTATGCTGGTAGTTACTTTCTCAGATAGCTTTTAACATAAGTGGGCTGTTGAACAAAGCCTGGAAGTCTGTTGGTTATGAGACGTTTATTAAAAATCACTTACTTTAAGGGGATTAAATTTATAGGACAAAAGCCTAAAAAACTTTATTGAGTAATGAGATTGTTTTGCAAAGCAGTTTTATATATGTTTACTTTTTGAAATAATCTTTTAAAATTTCTGCAGGCACTGGGAGGCCTTGTAATAGCTGCTGTTATTAAGTATGCGGATAATATTTTAAAAGGATTTGCAACCTCTTTGTCCATAATTTTATCAACACTGATATCCTATTTTTGGCTACAAGATTTTGTGCCAACCAGGTAATGTATTCTCTTCTATATCTTTAAATTTTCAAAAGTATATAAGAATTCCATCTAATCTGAAAATTTTTGTTCCATTACAGCTTTTTAAGAATCATGGAAATATAGTGAAAGATTCATTTAACTATCTTTTTTAAAAGGTTTCGAACTAAACACAGGAAGAAAATCTGTAACTCTGGAAAGTTTTATATATACTTTGGCTGGCCAGAATTTTCCCAATAGGTCTGAATGGACTTTTTTTCCCTCAAAGTTAAAAGTCATATTTTTAAAAGTTAGTAGGCTGTATAAAGTCATAAAATAAATCATATAATGACATTTTTAAATGAAGAGTTTACATAGCTAAAGCCAGGAAAGTGGATGACATTCTTGAAGAGGGTAGTTTGTTCATAGAGAAAAGGTGACTCATGAGAAAAGTTGTCGTCATCAGGGGCTTATTTTGTTTGGCCCTTGGCTGCCTTTCTGTTTTCATCTGATAATCCTCTTGTTCACTTTTTTCTTTCTTTCTTTCCTTTTCTCTTCCTTCTTTCTTTCCTTCTCTTCCTTCCTCCCTCCCTTCCTTCCTTCCTCCCTTTGGCCGTCATAACCTCTGCTCTGGGCTTTGACTTGCCCTTTATTCTTCTTGGAATTCTCACCCCCTGCGCACTCACGTGGCACACTCCCTCACACACTCCCTCCCACCCTCCCTCCCACACTCCCTCACACCCTCCTTCACACCCTCCCTCACATCCTCAGATCTTGGCTCAAATGTCACTTTATTAAGGATCTCTCTAAATAAAAAGCACCTCCACTTTCATCATTCTTCCGTCCTTTCTTCAGAAGACTTGTTGCCATCTGTTAATAAGTAAGTGGGGCTGGAGCTTGGCATATAATAGGTAATTAGTAGGTTTGTTGAAAGAATTTCAAGAACTTAAATGAATTTCACTAACTATATTAAAAATTTGTGTTAGTGAGATAGGATTAGGGATGGAATTTGGCAGTAGAAATACATAATATGCTCATTTTATTTCTGTATTGAACATTTATGGTTTGGTTTTTCTCTAGCAACTGGTGCAGTAGGTCTGGGACATGCATGTTGAAATCTATAATTTTTCTGATGCATGAATTTTGAAGTATTTCTGGTTTTTAGCTTGGCATGGGAATGAATTACTTAGCTAGTGAGACTACCCAAATAATTAGCACCTATATCTTAATGATGCTCTATTCCCCATTCATTAAGTGGAGAAGTTATATGCTTTAATATTACTTGAGAACGTTTAGAACGTATAGATTTTTAGGATACCCTTAAAAAGGCAACAGCATACCTTCAAAAAAAAAAGATACCCTCATATAAAGCCAAGATGTTAACTTTAAATCTTCAAATCATGTAGGAGATAAAATAAGTAAATGAAGAAGTAAACCAGCAGAAAGACAAAAGAGTAGGCGTTTTTCAGTGACATACAGCTGCATGTGCAAATCCATGTTTCTGAGGGAGCATGTAAGGTGTGTTAGGAGGAAGATAAAAAGAGAAAAGATGTAGTGGGGTAGGGTATAGCTCAGTGGTAGAGCGCATGCTTAGCATGCCCAAGATCATGGGTTCAATCCCCAGTAACTCCATTAAATAAAAATAAAAATAAATAATAATAATGAATAAAAAGAGAAAAGATGACATTTTCATTATTGAATGAGTGACTGTTTGGGGAATATGCGCAGGACACCGAGTCAGATGGAGGAGGTGGGTTATTTTCTCTAAAGTAGATAACAAGGCCTCCATCTTCGTGCGTTCTTACTTCCGTGGAGAGCATCTCCCCAATAAATCCAACGATCTGTATTCCCAGGGCAGTAATATATTTTCCTTTGTTATCCCTGTTTCTCCTCCTGAAACAGTTTTTTGGTTTCTCAGAAGTAGTACCCCTGTACCTGCCTTTCTGATTGTTCCTTTGGTAGCCTGTCAGCCCTCACCCACTCTCTTGTCCATCTTATCCACTGCCATGTCTTAACTGTCCTCTCTATGAAGGTGAGTCCCAATTTCACCTTGACTCTGTATCCTCTATATCCCTATATATTTTCAGTGACTGCTAGCTGTCTCTACTGATACCACATCACCAATGTTCCCTTTCCTATTTTTCTTATGCTCATAAGTTTGCTTATTGGTATTACCATTCTTGCATTTAGGCTTGCTTATTCTTTTATCAGAAATTCATTAAGTGTGTTCACTGTGTATCTGCCAATCAGTGTACAAGATCCTAGAAAAAACAGGAATGCATGAATAATGGTTTTCTGTCTTCAAGGTCGTCACAGTGATCAGAGAGACAGGAAAATAAACTATGACGGTATGATCAATGCAGCAATAGAAGTATATACACAATTCCATTTGAAAGAGGGAGGCTAAAATCTTTGAAATGATACTAAATTCTGATAGTTTTGTCCTTAAATTTTTCTCTCTCAGAACCATCTAAAAATAGCTGGCTTGGGAAGCGGGGGTTTCCTGATGTTAGTAGGTATTCTGGTAGATCCTGATAGAGATGGCACGGAGTGGATTCCTACAGTGGGTGGAAACGTGTATCAGACAACTTTTCAGCTGAGTATGTGATGCTCTGCAATTCCAGAGTTCTGGAAAGCTGTACGTGCATCTAAGGCTTTTGAAAATTTGCCCATTAGCATCAACTCAACACTAAATGTATCATAACAGATAATGATTAAGCTCCCTATATATGCTAGGTACTGCGATACAGTGATGAATGAGCAGCCAATGGTTGAGTAGGGGAACAGAATGTAAATAATGCATTATTTAATACAGTGTGATAAACTGTTACCAGAGAGTAACTGCCTAGGGGAGTGAGTCTTAGAGACTTTAGACCTGAGTTGTTATGAATAAATAATTTTCTTGGGAGAAGGGTTATTACAGGCAGAGAATTAGCATCTACAAGGCCACTGTCCTGAAGGGCAGGTTGTGTTCACTGAAGGCCATGGCTGAGTTACAACGGGATGGGTGGAGTGTGGGAGATGAAGCTGGGCAGGCCACATTATGACAGGTTCTTTATGTTATGATAAGGCTTAGTGATCTTTTTCATGTCCCTGCAACTGTACTTTGAAGAATATATATGTTAAAAGTTAAGATTGATATTCCAGTTTACATTCAGTTTAAATTCCAGTACCAGTTTAAATTCATTTCCAGTTTGTAATAAGGTATATTATATTTAAGAATAGATAAAATAAAGATGAAACCAAGTCTCCCTGCATTTAATCTAATTTCCTTTTGTAAAGCATCTACAAAAATTAGTCCTGAGTTTTGATTATACTACCTTGGATTTTAAACTGAACTTTGGTTTGGAAAGAATGCAGTTTTCCCTTTATATTTTCAAATATTTAAAAAAATTGAGATCTTTTATTATTCAATGTATTATAGGCAAAAGGCATATTAAGGTGAAATACAACATTTAAAACATCTTTGCTTTGGGAGACTACAGTACAGCGCAGTGCATGACAGTGCAGGCTTGGCTCTGGAGACACACATACCCGGCTTTGAATCCCATCTTCCACTTCAAGCTGTGGGACTTTACACAAATTACTTAAATTTGCTGAACCTCAGTTTCCTCATATATAAACAAATGAGGACAATACCAGTCCTTCTTCACTGGGTTGTTGTGAGAACTAAATGAGATAATGCATGTAAAACACTTAGCTGAATACCTGGAATGTAGTAAGTCCTCAGTATTTGTTACCATGTTACTGGAACATTTTGTCTCAAATTATATTTGTTTTTATAGTGAAGAAATAGAACTTGTTTTGATTTTAATCTGATTTCTCTTTTTCATTTTTTCTTCATCTATTTAGTGTCTTTTTCCTTGGAGCCATCCTTGTAATAACAGCTACGTTCCTCTACGGTTATGATCCCAAACCCGCAGGAAATCCCACTAAAGCATAGCCCCAATGCTGTCTTTCTCTGGTCTTTCACAATGGTGCCCTGGGAGTCTCAGCGTTAATCTTGCACAGAGGACTGCTACAGATTCTAAGAAGAAATCATCATGTTGAATCTGATCCTATTGTTCAAATGGTTTGAAAATATCAAAGTTTAAGGATAAAATATATGTATACGTAACAAAATGCCTATTGCATCTAGAAATCAAAACTTGAAAGTATTTCCAGGGATTAGAATAACTATCAGAGGAAACTTGAAATCTGAGTTTAAAAAGATTTTACTTTTTGATTGCTGCAGAAATACGCTATGCACTCTTTGCAAGAGCACACAACAAATGTCAGATACCAATTTTTGCAAATTAAATATATTTAATCTTATTGAATGTTTTTATCTTACTCTTTCTGAACACATGTATCAAATCACATGGAATATTCAAAGTTTGAACATTATAATTACCTATAAAGCTGTGAAGAAATAGAAGTATGATTTGAAAAACATTTTCATGAATCTGAGATTTTTATACTTATACAAAAGATTACTAAACAAAGGATTGCTATATGTTGCAAATATTTAATTGCATAAAAATTGATAAAGTAACATTCTGGGTCTGATTTGTCAGAGAATAAAATTCATATTTAAATTTAATGTACAGGAATATACACATCTGTTTCTCCATTTATACTTTAAGATCTTTTAGTGCTTCAAAACTGCTGAAGGCAATCCAGTTGCTCCTCTGCTAGATAGTAGCCAGTGACTTTTACACTAATGGAGTTTTGTCCTTAATCCCTTAATTGTATTTCTTTTCTGTAAATCAGATAAATCCTTAATATTACTTAAAATTAAATTTCTATGTGTTAATTTACATTAAAGTTTTAAAATGTAATTTAAAGGGATTAAATACTCATTTAATAATTTAAAATAATTATTATTGTCTATTATCTCCATTTTGAGAATTTTGAACTATCAAAGCATATACTGTACACATCTAGAATGTTTTTAAATGAATATTTTACTCATTGATCTGTAAAAATTTCCTTTAATATGCAACTCTTGACAAAACAACTACCAAAAAAATACTAGTACAGATGTCAGGGAATTGAGACCAAAATGACTTTTCTTGGAGGCATTCCAGATTGCCATGATACTACATTATTTTAAATGGCACTATAACTATAAATTCAAGGCTGCTCAGAAGAACTTTCTAGGTGTCTCATAAACTCACCATTCCTGGGAATACTCTGATCGCATGTCTTGAAGAGGCAGCTGAATTCTGACCTCCCTTTCTGTGGCCCTACAAAAGCTGCCAGAAAGGAGCTTTAAAATAGTGGTTTCTTTTCCATTTTATCACTGAAGTTGAGGTTGCAAATTACATGAGTTATTTAATAAATTCGTTCAGGGAAAGAAAAGATAGCAGAAATGATCAAATGAATTGGTGGGCACAAATACTTTCTAAAATTGTAATAGGGTTTAATTATTGATTAGAGACAAAATTACTTACTGTGTATGAAGTATTTTATTTTACTTTTTCATTCACGCTTTATATATTGTTTCCTGTTCTAATAGTATTAAAAACCATAAAAATAAATATTTTTATATAGTTCTAATGGAATTTGTTAAACAAATTTGGCTCAAAAATACTGTGTTACAAACTGTTGGGTACTCTTGGCTCATTAGGCCTGGCTATGTTACTTTGCTGATGCAAACCTAGTCTCTACAGGACAGAGACCTAATCTATTCCATCTAGAGTTTTAAAAAGTGTTTAAAATTACAAAGTATTTTAAATTAACTTGCTGGTGATTCCAAATCTGCACCAGGCAAACTTTCTGGAACCCTGACTTAACGATTTTCTTGACCACCTTTTAGAGTATTTGTTTAATAACTTTACCACATTTTGAGAATGGTGTTTTTAGACTGTATCAACATTCAGACTTATATCTTATTACCTACTGCTAAGTGAAATTGAAATCCTGCAAATGCACAGCCTTTAAGACTAAATATAAAGATTTGTGTTCAGCTCACATTGAAGTACTGGTTGGGTATTTACGTATTAATTCAGTATGCATTCATAATTTTTCATGCAGGTTTAGCCTATCCCTATTTAAACACTTCAAAAAATGATACAAGGAAATTATTGGACATCAGACATGTTAGTTATAGTAATAACATTTTCAGCTGTCCAAGATAACACAATTTTCAAGATTTCCACCAAAGTTCATAAAATGTAATCAAGAGTTCTAAGAAAGGGGAAAATAGTCTCAAGTATATTTTCAAAATAAACTTTTATTAGACAGGCATAATTTATATTTTGCTTTTCTAGTAGGTTTGAAGATGTTAGAGATTTGGTTGTGTAGTTCATAATTTTTAATTTATAAAGAAATAATCATATTTGAGAATGTAGACCTATATCCTAGATCATGTCATATACACAGATAATGCCATTTTCTCTGTTTCGATGACCTCCAGAAGCCTTATTGCGTCAGTCTTTGTAATGATGACTCCTTGATTATTTAAATTCTTATACTTTTTAAAGTTTACATGTTATCTCTCAACTACTTTGTTCATTATAAAAATGTGCTAACTCATGGGAGAAGAGTACCAACTGATCGCTCTATAAAAATTAAGAATATGGTATTTCAGAAGAAAAGTTTAAAATGCAACATGTAGATGTTTCAACACAGTCATATCAATTCTCTAATAAGTGGTTTTTATAGAAGCTATAGGCTACTTTTATGGTGAAAAATGTAGTTTAGAGATGCAAAACTTAAATGTTTACATCAATTTATATTGAATGTCACAATTTCAAAGAAAGAAAGGTAGTTTGATATTTAATCGAGTTTCTAGGGAGACAGAATCTGAGAGGAAACTGATTTTGTGCTCGGTAGACTTAGTGTAATACAGACTATTCTTAAGAATTGATACAGTTTTCCTACATATCAAATTATTAGACTCTTAAAATGTCATATATTTTCATTCACCTGAGTGTTATTTTGTTTTGTTTTTAAAAACCAGGTTTAGCATCACTCATTTTCACTTTCATTATAATATTTAATTACATGTGAATATATGCTCTATATAAGAAAAAGTTTATAAAAGTTATTTATGCTATATTGAAAATCATCTTATGGATCTCCCGGATATGTAGCATATCTGAAGTAATTATAGGACCAAAGAAAAAAACACCTTTATCAAAATTTGGTCCTGTGTGCCTTGCTTTACCAAATACCTAACTTTTCTGGAGGATATTACCATAATTCACAACTCTGGACACATAGGCAAAATTAGGATGTTTTAAGAATAACTGTAATTCAATTTTGTTGTCTCAACATTTGCTATTTAAATCCATTGTCTAACAGAATATTAAAATAGGTGTATTATACAAGCATTAGTGAACAGTACTTATTTAAATAAATTATGGCACCATTGCTCCATCACTGAACTTTTGAAACTTTTAACAATTGTATGTAACTGTCATTTTGGTTTTTTATTTCTTATGATAAGATATAATTTACTGTGATTTTTAAAATATTTTTAAATGGTCTGGATTCTGAATCTGTCTATATGTCTGTGTATTTCGTTTATTTAGAAAGATTCTTTTGGGTTTGGGGCTGTGGTTTGTATATTTAAATTTTTTATGGACATAATTCAAAGGAATGTATAATGTATGGTCTTTTGTTAAATGGCTTTTTAATTGACAGACTTCTCTTTGTCATTATTTGGTATCCAGTTATTATTTGATAGACTTATGGAAATAAGATTATTTTCATAACTGTACATTCTTTCCCTATATTTCCTTGTTCGCCTATTTCCCCTGTGTCGGACTTAACCATGAGTTAGTTTCCTCTCTACATATCAAAAATGACTCACTGATCCTTTCCCTAGCTCTCCAGTTACCTTTCCATGTGTGTAATCTTCCGTTTTTCTAGCCTATGATCTAGCATGAAAGACTGGATTTTATTTAAACCAGATAGAATTCCTCTACCTGTATAATAACAGCCTAAATTTTTTTTTGCTTTTAATAAATTATCTCTTTACTAGCTTCAAAGTTAAGTAATTTCAGTAATTGGTATATATTTTCCTCATAGTTTGAATGTAATTGCTTCTATGGTGACTATCAATTCAATGCATAGAGATCAAATAATCAGCATGATAAAGGGTTTTATTCCTACCTCTGGTACTAAAGTAACCTTGTACAAAATGCTGTTTTAAAACATTAATAAGAATAGCAGCATTTTAAAAATATATATTCTTCTGGTATCTTCTCATGAGAAGTACTAACTGAAAATCTTTATATATTTTTTATACTGAGATACTTTTGTTGAAAGTATGTCACAATCCCTGAATCCCGTGCTATGCAAGTGCGCCTTATAATCCAAATCTTACAGGTACTCCTGCTGTTCAGTGAAGTCAGATAGTGCCCGGCACTAGTAATCAGAATTGTCACTGTTCCTAAAAAGAATTTTTAATAAATAAATAAATAGCCTTCAAATCCCAAATATTTGAAATGCTGCTATAGTAGTAGAGAGTGTCTTGGTGACTACAAATTCAGGGGTCTCCCAAATTCACCTTCAAGTTCAGTAATTCATTACAAAGACAGAACTCACTGAAAGATACTCTACTCACAATCACATTTATTACAGAGAAAGGATACAAATTAGAACCAGACAAAGGAAGGGACACGGAGGAGTCTAGGAGGGGTCTGAACTCCAGCTGTCCTTTCCAGCTGTCCTCTCCCTGTGGAGTCACAGACGATGTTATCTACTCCTGACCTCAGTGTGGATGGTATTACCCACAGAGCATTGCCAACCAGGGAAAGCTCACTCATGCTTTTGGTGGTCAGATTTTTACTGAAGCTGTGTTACTTGGCATGATTGACTGATTTTTGCCCACATGATTGAACCCGCTCACCAGCCCTGATCCTTCCTGGAGAACTGACTGACATCAGGCTCCGGGGCTTCATCCTGAATCATCTTGTTTGCATAAATTATCAGGTGTGACTTGAGGGGCCTAAGATGAATAACACGCCAATCACTGGAACTTCCTGAAGATGTGGACCAGAACTTTGGATAAAGCCAAATTCCTTTCCACACAGTGACCATTTGTCTCTAATAGACATTCTTCTGAATGCATGAGGATGATACAAACAATGACAGTTGTTTATAGAGATTGTTAATTTATACCTTGTCATTTTTCCAGAAATTTTGAACATGATTCTGAACATGAATCGAGGGTAGAAAAACACATTATCAGATTTGGAGCTCAGGAGCATGCGTAGTATTCACTTAGTTTTCAGTTCTGATATTTAAGGAGAACTTTAAATGCTGGAATACTTTATTTTTTAATACTTTTTTATTGAAATATAGGCATTTTACAATGCGTCAATTTCTGGTGCACAGCACAATGCTTCAGTCATACATGAATACACATGGATTCATTTTCATCTTCTTTTTCAAGATACTGAATACAGTTCCCTGTGCAATACAGTAGAAACTTGTTTATCTGCTTTATATATCGTAGTTAGTAGCTGCAAATCTCAAACTCCCAATTTATCCCTTCCCACCCTCTTCCCCTGCTGGTAACCGTTAAGTTTGTTTTCTGTCTGTGAGTCTGTTTCTGTTTTGTAAGTAAGTTCGTTTGTCTTTTTTTTTATATATATATAGGAATACTTTGAACACAAGTAAATTTAAAAATTAATTCATAAACTTTTAATCTATGCTCTATATTAACATGCAATCTTGAGCTAATTAATTTTATTATTTTTTTGAAGATCTAATTGACTTTTCTGGTGATTCATGAACTGGGCAGCATCCCATCTAGCAACTAGAAGGGTGCTCCCCGAGCTAATTTTAAATTACCATTAACCATCACTATTCAATGGAAGAGTTAATAGAATAAAACTGCTATCAGTTGTTACTTTGGCTCACAGTGGGCCTTTTGATAGCTCCACATTTCCAGTCATCCTTTACCATGGTTATCAGCTCTTCAGTGGATTTAGTCAAGTTTTTTCACTTATGCATTTATTTACGATTTCTAGTATGTTAGAAATAACTTCTTTAAAACAAACAATAACGATATTCCTTTGGAAATAGTTTACCCAAGATAGACATTTTCATCCTTTTTAAGTTGAACTCATGGAGGATTGAAAAGAACAATGAATGCTGTTACAGTCTTGGGTAATCATCTGCACTCTTGTTAAACGTATTTTAAACACAGAGTATTCAAGAGGTCTAGTTAATGTGCTAAACAAACTTCGCCTGTGTTTAAACAAAATCTGTGAATGTCTTTGTGTTTGCCGTTTTAAAAGACATTGCATATACAAACACATGATTTCTAATAATTGAGGCTTTAAGTTTTCCCCTTTAGGCTAAAGTTTTATTATGTGCCATTTTATTCTGCTTGGGTAATAAATACAGCAGTTAAAAATTATGACGCCAAGTGCTTTTTCTAATATAAGCAAGTGGCTTCAATAAGTTTTTAAATACAGCAGCAGTAGAGTAATATTTCTTGAGTGATGAAAGGATTATAGAAAATCATGACCGACAGACAGGTAAATTTATGTTTGACTTTAAAAATATTGCTGTGAATTCTAGAACTTCAATATCTGAGGCTTTCTTTGGATGTTATATGTATAATGCCCCAAATTTCCATTATTTCATATTATTTATCTCCATTTACCTTAAAGGCCATGTTTGTTTTTATTTTTAATAGTTTGTTTTTAGCATGTTATTGCCATTTTAATTAATCCAATCATGCTATGATAGTGTCAGCTTAGCTCTGAAAAATTCATGGGTTATCTCCATGCGCTCACAAAGCATTATTAAACTGCTCCACCTTCCCAGCCCCCGCAGCTGGGGTGACATGTCCCCTTGGTCAGAACACCATGGCTGTGCTAGGTGGGCCCCCAATGTGGGAACAAGTAGAAAAAAGTGTAAGGTTGGTCTCCTCTCCTGACACTTGTCCCAGGGTAGTCAGTCCCCTCCTGTTTTTACTTTGGTTCTGAGTGATTTTAATTGTTTTTAACATTTTTGTGCTGAAGTTGAACACATTACCTTGGTTCCGGCAGGCTCAGCCCTTCCCTTTCTCACTGAGGTGTTGAGAAAACTCAGAGGACAGCAGGGCTGGAAGAGGAGGAGTAGGTCCAGACAACGCTGAGTAGGTGATCACAGAGGCCCCCTTTAACTTAAAATTTCTCCACCTTTTTATTTTGAAAATTTTTGAACATATATAAAAGTTGAAATAATGGTATACCATTCACCCTCTGCCTAAATCCAACCGTTATTAACATTTTGCCATACTAGCTTTATCAGGACACTTTACTCCTAAATATTTCAGTATATATCCTAAAAATAAGGACATTTTTCTAATGAAACTCAATCCCATTATCACACTTCACAAATGTAATTTGATAGTATCATCTAAGTTCATATTCAGATATTTCAAATTGTCTCAAAAATGATCTTTTACAGTTTTTTTGGTTTTGAACCAGGATTCATTCGAGGTTCATAGTCTGTATTTGATTGTCTCTTTAGTCTAGAAGATACTTTCCTGCACCTCTATGGCTTTTTTCCACATGAGGTGACTTTCTGAAGAATCTAAGTCACTTGGCTCCTATCCTTGATCTGTCTGTATCCTTGACGTGTTCCTTTTATTTTCTGCATTTCCTTTGAACTGGAAGTCTATAGGTGTGACTAACTTCAGGTTAAATGTTCTGGGAATATTTCACAGGTGATCTTGTAGATCTTATACTGTATCACATTAGAAGACACATAATTCTAGATTGTCTCAACACCAAATGGTCAAGGTGGTGACTACCTGATCTTTCCATTGTAAAGGTCATTTTTCCCCCTTAGTAATTAGTAATCTTTAGGGTAATATTTTGGCACCAAAGGAATGTTCTTTTTCCTGACAGCCTAACAGAAAATTCAGTGGCTTTCGTATCAACTGATGATTCTTAACGGAATCATTTATTACACTGACGTGCAAAATCATGACTTAAAATTTTTTAATTCTCTAATTTTCTTCATTTATTTAGTTTATATTCTTCTATTTTAAAAAGACTATTTTCCCTTTCTTATTCCCAAAGTGCCTCCATTTTCCCCCCAAATATCAGTGTCTTCAATATTCAGTGTATTACAGTCAATTAGTCAGTCATTTTTGATGGCCATATGGTGAGTCGGTAGCCACTGCAAGCTTGGTTCTGTGTCTTTGAGACATGACCACACTAGTCTTTGAGTTCTTCCTTGCTTCAGGTACAACATGACCCAGGCTTGCCTTGTACTTGTCCTGTTCCAAACCTGGAATAGCAGCTACTTCTCCAAGGAGCCCTGTCTATTCCTTTCAGGAGGAATGGAATTTGCACTCCATTTGCTTCTAGGCTATATTTCAGTGGACAGAGCTAGGAAATAAAATTTTGAAAAGTTCATGAATTCAAATTGATGTTTACAATTAAACGTAAGCATTATAATTTTTATTTTTAATTTTATATTTGCCTCTCTTTTCTCTTAACAGTGAAAATATTGGTTCTGAGTAACACTGATGTATTTGCTTCTATGTTTTATTATATAGCTTATGCTCAACACTGCAATACCAGTATTACTAACGGTAAACATACTGAGTAAAATTTAAGATTTCTTTGCAGTTCTCTTTGTCTTTAGAGTAATAGCCCACTAAGAATATACAGTCAGAGTACAGTGTTCAAAAGTTAATGGCAGGGGAAAGGGTATATAGCTCAGTAGTAGAGTGCGTGCGTAGTACACACAAGGTCCTGGGTTCAACCCCCAGTACCTCCATTAAGTAAACAAACAAACCAACCTAATTTACCCCACCCCTCCAAAAAAGTTAACAGAAATTACTCCTTTCTCTACATGGTTATGTTACCAATGTGATATAATTAGTTTCATTTGTTTTTGTTTGTGTTCAATTTTATATTTAATTAAAGCTTTTTATTATTGAATATGCAAAGCATTTACATGGCTCAAAGTTAAAACCATATAAAAAGTACACTCAGATTAGCCTAGCCTCATGCCTATCCCTCCACCCCATTCCTAACCACCTCCTGTAGGTAATTATGTTCATTAGTCTCTATTTATCTTTCCTGCATTTCTTTTTTAAAAACAAATGATTATGAATACTGCTGTATTTACCGTGTTGCTTTCACTATGTGGAGTGTGTTCTTTGCTTTTAAAATTTCTTTTTATGTTTAGAAAGGTTTGTTACATTATAGTGGTTACATTTATACTGATAAAATTTTACATAATGCTTTTAAGAGTCCCCTTTTTGCTTGTCTTAAGCTTCTACTATTCAGTTTGTCATTTTTACACAATATTCTTTGTCATTTAATTTCCTTTGTAATAACTAATGAACTTATTCTACTCCTTTCTCCCATCTTCTCATATTTTTAGTTGCCGTATTTCTATTTGATTAGAATGTATAATATTCACATACTGTTTTTTCACCCTAGACCCTGCATTATGTTATAAAATTAAATGTATTTTAAATACATTTAATACTCTTCATCAGTACTTTAGCTGAAGGCTCCCCAACCAACTCTTGGCCGGATGAAGCTCCTCTGGTACAGCGCTCAAGGAGGGCTTGGCGTGTGAGTACGACGTTCCTCAAGTCCTAGCCTGTTTAAAATTTTTTCTAGAGCCTAGATACTTTAAGTGCAGCTTGACTATAAAATCCTTGGCTCCCACTCTCTTTCCTTGATTTTTCTTTCTTTTTTTTTTTTTTTTTTTTGAAAATTTTGCTCCATTGTGTTGCTTGGTGTTATTGTCAAGAAGTCTGGCACCACTTGGTTTTTTTTCCCCTTCGGAAAAAATGTTCACTTTGTTGGTTTTTGCTTGGAGCCCCAGATAATTTTTTTTCATGTTATTTTTCTCTCTGATCCTTTTTTTTCCCCCATAGCTGGTTTATTCCTCTCCTCCATTTATCTTACTTTCATTTATATCTGTTCTTTCTTAGGAACTCTGAAATTTGTTTTCCTTTTTTAGATGATTTTATTTTTTCAGTATATTTCTTGAGTTTGATCAGTTGTCAACTCATATCTTCCTACTGCATTTTTAATTGTTAAACTTTCACCTCTGCAATTGCTTATTTAATGTTATTTGATTCATTCTGGAGTGCTGTACATAGTTTTCCTCTGCTTCATATTTTCTGTAGGGTAGTACTTTCTGTTAATTGAAAAGTTTTCATTTTCTATTTTCTTTTTATAGTAGCCTTTCCTGGGGTTTTGCTGGCTTTTTTCTATTCCTGATAAAATGTGTAGGATTTTCTTGGATCAGCAAGAACAAGCAGGGAGCAGTGAAGGGTGGCAGGTGACTGTTTCATAGATAAGGAAGGCCCTCTGCTGTTCATATCGTAAAGTGCAGTTTCTTTAATAAACGGCCCATTTAAGGGTTGGATCCTATGCTACAACCTTGTATCTTTAGGAATATTTAGCTTCAGCTACTTGCCCTGCTCTCCAAGGGATTCGTCTCCCTTCCAAGGTGCCTAATGAAGCGTTCTCATGGACTTTTCAAATACTGGTTCTTGCCTGTTTTCAAGACTGAATCTTGGCCTTCTTGATTTTGGGAACTCCCATTATCCTTCCAAATCATTCCCTTTTGCTTATGTTAGCAGATGCTAGTTTCTGTTAACTGTAACCACAGGACCCTAACTGGCATATCAACTTCTTAACGTAAAGTTTATGAATCTTCACAATGCCAGGTCACATAAAAAGCCACAAGCATACGCACAACACACCTGTTAGAACAAGCCTCATCACTCTTGTTTACTATCACAGCTCTTCTAGCACAAAGCCCTGGGGTATTGCGGACATTCAATATGTGTTAAGTTTCTTATTCCATTTTTCCCAACAGCACTTACCACAACCTGCAATCATCTTCCTTTTGTGTTTGTGTTATAACTACGTCCCCCAGTATAATCAAGCTGTATGCAGGTAAATACCATGTTATTTATTGATGTATCTCCAGTGTCTAGTAAAACAGTGACAAACACTTATAGGTACTCAATAAACATTTTTTGAATGACTGAACAATAATCAGCTCTTAAGGATGATAAAACTGGTGCGGCTGAAGTATGATTTTGAAAAAGTCAGAGTAACCACACAGTAAGTGATCTTACCAGCCTCTACATCCATCTAAAATAAGCTCCCGGGATTTACTTATGAAATTCACCTCATCTTATTTTCTCTAAAGTGCTTCAAGTCAGAGTTCAAGTAAATGTTTTCTGTAAGAATATTTTTAAACACCTGATGAGTTTACTTACTGATGGGAAAACATGATGTGTCAGGCTAAAATGCCTTTCTTTCTCCCTTCCATGGAAATTGGTTTGTCTTCTATGTCTAGTCAGTTACGGAAATAGAGAATTTAATCAAATTTATTTTTTAACATTGTATTTTGAAATAATTTCAAATTTACAGAGAAGCTGCCATAATAGTACAAAGAATACATATTCCTTTTACCCTGTATATTCGTTATCTACAGCTGTATACCAAATTACCCCAAAGCTTAGTGGCTTAAAACAAGGACTCTTTATCTTACAGTTTCCCAGAGTCATGAAACCAGGAGTGGTTAAGCTGAGCAGTCCTCGCTCAAGGTGTCCTGAAGTTGCAGTCAGGATGTTGGCAGGTGTTGCTGTCCGCCACAGGCTTCAGCAGGACTAGAGGATTGCTTCCAAGACGACTCACTCACATTTCTGTTGGTAGAAAGCCTCAATTCCTGGACACCAGGACCTCCCTGCAAGCTGCCTCAGTGTCCTCATGACATGGCGGCAGGTTTCCACTAGACGTGGGCCCTGAGTGAATGAAAAAGGGAGAGTAGGCAGGAAGGTGCCTTTTATGACCTACCCTATGAAGTCAGGGCTGTCGCTTCTGCTATGTCCTATTAGACAAAAGACAGTCACTAAGCCCAACCCACATTCAAGAAAAGGGGAATTAAGACTCCACCTCTTCCAGAAGAGTATCACTAAATTCGTGAACATTATCTTAAAACCACCATACCTAAATTCACTATTTTTTTTTAACATCTTGCCATTTTGCTTTACCGCTCCTCACATATACATACATGTTATTCCTAACCATTAATGCATCACATCCCCTCACTCCTTAACATTCCACGTACATTGTTTTAGAAAAAAAGGATATTCTCTTATATAAACACGGTGCAGCTTTCACAATCAAATTTAACATCGTGATACTTTAATCCGCAATTACCCTGTCTGGCAATTTTCCCCTATTAAATTGATTTTTAAACAATATGGTAAAACAGGTAGCGGGCTACAAAGCGTGACACAGGTGATGTAAGTTTTTATAGACGGGGAATAAAGGAAATGTGCTGGGACAAGAGAGCTGCTGGTAACAGGCAGGCTTCGGTTGAGCTCTAGGCTTCGCCGACCCCCGACCCCAGCCCCGAGCCCCCAGCCCCAAACCCCAGAAGAACCAAAGACTATGAGAACTCAGCTTATCTCTTCTCCTTCAGTTACCCACTATTTCTGGAAAGCTACTTCAGCCGTTTCCCTCGGTTCCGGTCTCGGTCAGAACACAGCTGGAGGTAGCCCTAAACAGTTGAGGACGGCTGGTTAAAACCCCAGCGCAACCATCTATCAGCGGCACTTCCAAGGGCAGGTAACTTTCAGATAACTTACACCTCCTCTGTCGAGGGGCGCGACAACGGCCCCTGCCGCCCAGGGCTGCCGCGAGGACCGAGCGAGCTGGCGAACCGAGAGCCCAGGGCTCCCCCCACCGGCGTCCGCAGCCCTGGGCCAGCCCGCGCGCGCCCCTCCGGGGCTCCCTCCGCTCGCCGGCGGCCGGGCGGCCGGCCGGGCGGGGCGGCGTCACGTGGGCGGGGCGGCGTCACGTGGGCGGGGCGGGCTTGTCGGCCGATCGCACGATGTGACGCGCCGCCGGAGGCAGGCCGGGCCCTCAAGATGGCGGCGGGTGCCCAGAGCGGCTCGGCCCGGCAGTAGTGGGGGGACGGCACTCGCCGCTGGGGCCGGCCGCCCCGGGAGTGGCTGCAGCAGCGCCAGGGTCGAGGATGGTAAAATGACCCAGGGGAAGAAGAAGAAACGGGCCGCGAACCGCAGTATCATGCTGGCCAAGAAGATCATCATTAAGGACGGAGGCACGGTGAGCCGGGGTACCGCGCCGGCGAGCGTCTGTCGGGGTCCCGATCTCCTGCCCGCAGCGCGGCCGCCTGCAGCCGCCCCTGAGCGCCCCCGCCTCCCTCTCCCCTCCGCGGTGCCGGCCCCTCGGGCTCCCGGGCCCCCATGCCTCTGCGCCGGGGGCTCCCCTCCCGCGCCCGGGCCTGCGGCCTCCGGGGCCCGTCCTCTCGGATGGAGAAGCCGCTCGACTCTCCCGCACCTGCCGGCCTCCGCCCCGGCCGCCCCCGGAGGCCCCGCGCCCTCGGGCCCCACGCGCGCCTCCGCCGCGGGGAGGGATCGGCGCCGGGCCCCGCGTCGCCGGGGCGGTGCTGGTGCCGCCGCGCCCCTCGCCTCCGCCGCCAAGGCCCCGCGAGGCGGTGGCCGCGCTTTGGAAGCGGCCGGGAGCAATCCGTGCCTCCCATATGCTGCTAGCGGGGCGGCATCTGGCGCGGCGACCCCGCGGGGGCCCCGGAGTGCGTGCACCCTCTTCCTCCACGGCGCTCTGGGTCCGTGCCCCCGCTCCGCGCCGCTTCCAGTGCGGTAAACACCGTCAGAGGTGGGCTTCCCTCCTCACTTCCCGGAGTCCGGAGCCGGACGGAGGGCGCCGGGGGCCTAGGCGTAAATCTGCTGGTTTTCAATGAATACCAATGACCCTGTTGTTTTAAAATCATCTGGGTGTATTTGAGAACAAACAGAAATGCTAGAAAGAGTTGGTCTTGGTCTCAGGATAGAAGACCTTTGAAAGGAAGACAGTAAGAAAAAATGTTTGCGTTTTCGAAGCAGTTGTCATCACAGTAAACTTTATGCATCGTGCTGTTCTTAACCGGCAGGGGACGTAGGCCTTTTAATTGAAAATAACTCGTCTTTACTTTTTTCGTGCTGAAATTTCTCCGTTGCAGCACTCTGTGGTCTTTGTTGCATTCTTTGATATCACATTCTGAAATAGAATGGAAAGGCGAAATACATTTTTCACTGTACCAAGAAATAGGCAGAAATGGTTCCTTTTATTCCATATTTGTATATATTTTGTTGGAGCCCTCAACAGCTAGCCCAGTGCTACATGTGTAATTAGGCCGCCAGTGAGGATTTGCTAAATTCACTTGAAATCAGTGACAACTTTCTTTTGACATTTCAGAATATGGCCCAGTCAGTGTGTTAAAACATAGAAGGCTTGGGACATATGGACCAGTTTCAGAATACATTTTTAGTTAATTGTTGAATCGATAGATGTCAGCGCTTTGTCGTTTGGTGAAAAAAGAAACTTTGCAATTCAAGTCCTCAGATCTTTTTGTTGTATTTAATTAATTAAAACGGCGCTTTGATTTAATCAGCTACGGATCGTCCTGGTTCCTTGGATCAAGTTGGTTAGAACTGCTATATGGGGAGAGAAACAGCTTGAAGGTATCTATGCCCTTTGTCAATCATGGGGACTCAGTATTTTTTTTTACAAAAGATTAAGAATGAAACTGTGATCAAGAAACGCTTTCCTTTTCCTTGTAGAGTTCAGTTTTGTTACTTCTGTGGAGTATGATTCTCTTGAGAGCACTTAAATCCTGTGAGATTTGGAAGAGTCTTTTTTATCTTGTTGTTTATTAAAGTTGTAGTGAATTCATAGCTTGTTTTTGGACACAAAATACAGTTTTTACCCCAGCAGTATGCTTTTAAGAGGGCACACGGAGCAAGTGCAGGCTGCTTTTGGGGGCTGTGGGCATAGGGGTGTTACCATTTACCATCTTTTTACGCGTGTGCTGCACTTTCTAAAACCTCTGGACACCTCTTTAGAATAGGGGCTTTGTTCATGCATCTTTGAATCCTACAGGGCCTACTATGTGAATTTAAAGTGATAACACATTTCAAGTGATTTTGAAAAATGTGTCTACTTGTACATTCTTAAATGATTTTTAATGTAATTTTATGTATTCCCATGTATAAATAGGGGAGATTTGTATTTCTAGAAGTACTTTTTTGTAGTATTTGCCTTTTAATCTACTGTAGCTGTAAATGAAAAAATATATAACTATTATAGTTATAGAAATGATTTTAAAATGGCATTTGCTTTTCTGACTACTGTTGTGAACATCCAGGTATCTGAGGCTAAATGGTCATACATGACAGGCTCTGAACAGTATTTCACATCCCTGACCATGGGTGCTGACCTGACTCCCTTCTTTTTTCTTCTAGTGTTCAACTTTGTTAAGATTATTTTGCTTTGTCCTTCTGCTAATGACATCGTTGTAAGTTTGATCAGCCAATTGTAATATTCAAAAACAAAATTAGTAATGAGTTAATGATTTGTCAAAAACTTAGCACGTATTTTCTGTAGTTTTTAACACATTTATTGTAGTTTGAACACTTGTAAGCAAAGCAAGTTAATCATAAATTGCTAAATGTTTTTCTTTTCTTGAAATTGTATTTCATTTGGCTCTGAAGCCAGAGATGTTGTCCATTTGAGTAGCACACAGTTAAGGTAAATTACATGAAGGTGTGTGATTCTGTAACAGGACTTCTTAACTTGGGTCTGTTCACCCTGAAGTTGTTGGTAAAATTTTCTTTGACTACATTTTTCTAGGGAGATGCCAGAAAGGATCCATACTTCCCCAGAGAGTTTAAGAACATGTGTTCTATTTGAAAACAACATCAGTAACTAAAGAATAGTTCAACAGGTTAAATTCAATAAATATTTACTTAATCATCTACTGTGACATTATTGGTGAATTTACTTTTTGAAGCATCCATACGTAGGATTATAGTTTTTAGTTATGTTTAGGGTATTTTGTGTGTGTGTGTGAGGATAAGTAATTAGGTTTATTTATTTTTGTGGAGTTCCTGGGGATTGAACCTCGACCTCGCGTATGCATGCGCTCTACCACTGAGCTATATACGCTCCCCGAGTTACGTTTTAATGTATGTAACATTTTGCTACGTCTCTTATTCATTGTAGACCATTTAGGACAGCTGAATTAAAAGTGCGTTCTGACGTTTTAGAATACTTCTGGTTTTGTTGTTAAATCATTACCATGTATTACCATTTTGTTTATAAATATTCTTGGTAGAGGCTAAGAGCTAGAGTTATATACATGAGTTATTTGTATTATCAAAAATAGAATGTTCCTTATATTTTTTCTTTTTTAAAAAATATGACCTTGATTATTGTATGAATACAACAGCTGTGTGCCTGCATCTCTGACAAAATGGAAAATGTTCAGTTTTTCCACAAGTGAGTTGGTAAAACAACTTTAAAGATTAGATAAAAAGCAAAGCATATGTGAATTGCTTTGTTGAAAGTACTGAGAAGAGAAAAATTGGTATTTGAACTATGCCAAGGGATGCAGAGAACCAGATTTTTGTTCCTTGTATCTCTGACTTTAATCACAATAAATAGGAATCAGCAACCATTTCAAAAGTAATACCCAAGCTCTGATCCTTTGCGCTCTTCACCTACTAGGATGCTTGAAGAAGTTGCAGAATAGCCCTCTGTAGCTCCCAGAGAGCTGCTAAATAGTCACCCTCCAACTGCTAGCGTGCAGGCCATGAAGAGGGCCATGGTGCTTTAGGTTAGTGTGTTTGGGGTTATATTCGTTAGCAGTTTTCTCAGATTGTATTTCTAGTTCATCTTAATATAGTTTGAAGACCTGCTTCCCAGTGTCATCTGTGGAAATCCACTTAGAGTTGAAGTGTAACTCCTTTGCAGCTACCAAATTTTGCAGTTTAAGTAAAAGAATTGTTTTTCTCAAGTATCATTCTGACAAATATATGTGATTTAAATTTTGCAATTATTTAAAAGCTTGAGTTCTTTTAGCATTATTTTTTAGACGTGTCAGTCAAATGAATAGTTGACCATTTCAGCCAGGGTACATCAAGATCCCTGAGATGGGTTTTGTCTCTTTCAGGGCTGGATGTAGTAGCTTGTTCTAATGGGTCTACTTTCTCAGTAATGTATAAATACAGTTACGAATTCTACCTCACGAAATACTTACTAGGGATCTTTTAAAAACAAGGGTAGCAGATATGCCATCGCTTAGTTATGTAAATTGAGTAATTAGAGATCACACCAAGACTGATCTCGCTTAGGCTCCATCCTGGACATTGATAACACTGATTTTTGTGTTGATGGGTTTTTTTTTTTAATTTTATTTTACCTTTTTAGTGAGTTCAGTTTGTAGTCATTTGAACCATGTAACCCAGTGTTCATGGGGATAAACACTTAATGTAGTGATGGCTGAACAGCCACGTATTTTCCTCTTAAGAATGGAGAGAGATGCAATAGATCGTCACGTTACTTATCTTTTCAAAATTTGCCACAAAGCAGTATAATCTTAAGCTATAGACATTTTTTAGTTTTTTAAGAGTAAAACTTGATCTCACTATACTCTTGTTGAATATTTTTAAGAAGTAGATTTCATTCTTTTTAGGTACGGTCTAACCAGTAATCTCTTCATTTTCGTGATGATACACAAATACTGAATCTCTCTTTAAAACTGGTCCATAACATATCAGGAAAATAATTCTAAAGTCTTACTGCAAATTAAGCCAAAATGCCTTAATTAGTATGCTAGTGTCTGTACGTGTTTATGGTGATTCATACTTTCAGGGAACTGAGGATCAGTTATGTTTTTGCTCCCAAGTGTAGTAAACCTTGCCTTGTCTGATGAAAGTCATAGAACATAAACCACCAGCTGACTTTGTGACAGAGGAAACACGGTAACAAATACTAGCAGTAAAGCCTTAAATTTCCTCATAATGAGTCAGGATTCCGTGAAAGCAGCTTTGTAGTTACAATATTTTCTATAAGATTTTTTTAAAGTATTCTTCCATGAAAAGCTCCATTTCTTAGATGTCTGTAATTAAGCATCTTTGCCTTTTTGTGCAAGATTTTTACATTATTTTAGTCAACTTATGTTGTGTATTGTGCAGAGAAAATTGTTTCTTTCTGAAGATATATTTTACCCTCATTCTTGAGTGATAGCTTGTCAATATTTAATTCTAAGTTCAAAATTATTCTCCTTCAGACCTTATTTTGGTTTTTGTCATGTTTTTATTTTCTCAAATTTATTTTGAGAATTTTCAAAACTAGAAAAGTTGCATGAGTAGCATGATGAATATTTATTTGCCGATCCCATAGGTTCAAGATTCGCCAATTGTTAACATTTTGCCCCATTTGTTTTTCCTTTCTATTATATATATACATATACATATATATATACACATACTTACACATATACCTTTTTTTTTCCTGAACATTTCATTTAGTTGTAGACATCATGACCCTTTATCCCTAAAATATTCGGGATGTATCCTAAGAATAAGAATATTCTCCCACATAACCACAATATAGCCACCACATTCAGAAAGTTTAACATTAATACAATACTCTTATGTAAGTCACGTTTCCTCAACTTTCCCAATAATGTCCCAATAATGACTTTTTTTTTGAATGCAGAATTTAATTATTACATTATTTGCCATGTCTCTTCAGTATAGAATAGCTTTTTGGTTTTTTGTAATACTGACATTTTTGATAGTCTAGGCCCTTTGTTTTGAAGACTGAGCCTCAGTTTGGCTTATTCTCATGGTTTCCTCACATGATAACATCCTGTTTAATAAGTAGGATTATAATGGCGTTATACTGCCCAGTTACTGGTGGAATGAATTCTGTCCCCTGGCCAGCAATCCATATAAGTCCCTGGTTGACTGAGAGGAATACAACATTGGTCATGTCCTGTGCAGTAACTGCTGGATGCATAAACTTGATTGGGCAATCATAGACTCAGAATTTGAGAGCAAGGTGATGATTTAAGTAAGAAATCAATAGTTTACCCCTAACTCCTAAGAGAGGTAAAGTGACTTACTTAAGTCATCTAGCAGCTAAGTGACTGTAATGATAAAATCCACGGACATTAAATACCCTTTCTGTACCAGGCATTGGGCTATGTATGCACTGGGTGGCTAAGATTGGGTCCTGCTGTTAAGAGTAACAGTCTGTGGCCAATATGTGCTCTGTAACCACTGCAACCAGTGTGACTCCAGACTTGGGCTGTGCATTTGCCTGGATTGACCCTAAACTGGAGATAATACTATTTAACTTGAAAGGTTGTTAGGAAGGATAAATAAGATTATGAATGTAAATCATTTTAAGTCTTCAGTAATCTTTGCTTCATTATTTTAATCTAATGTATGTACACAGTAAACCCAGGTGATACATGATACAGTAGCGAACAGTGGGATTTCGGAGTACAGAGAAGGGAATTAATGAGGGAAGTTGCAAATTTAATTAATGAATATATTGTCCTTTTAACAGTGTTTAAATACAAAATGCTGAATGCCTATAGTGATGAGTAGAGGAGACTTACAGAGTAATTCATTTCAGTTCTACAAACACTTAGGAAGCACTTTTGTGCTGTGCATGTACCACAGGCTCCAGATCATAAAAGGATAAAGCATGGGGCCTGCCTCAGCCAGCATGAGCTTGCAAAAGGTGAGTGTAGGTTAAATAAAATGGAATAGGTACTTTACAGAACGAAATATAACTTTGTAGAAGTCATCTACCCTTGCAAGATAGGAGAACAAATAGGTAGATTTTAAAAGGCTTATCCAAAAGCCTAGGTGATGAAACCAAATCTATTACCAGTGGGAAGTATGATCTGGGAAATTGGGAACTGGATCAGAGGATGGAGATGGGCCAGAGAAGATTGTCCCTGACTTCTGGGGTTGAAGTTGGAGGTGACTGCCAGGGAACCAACTCTCATGCCTCCGTAAAAGAGAAATTACCCAACTGAATGGACTTTTGATATAATAATTTTTAAGACTTTAGGTGGCATATGTTGGCATTTGGGTGGGGTTAGCTATGAGTTGGTTTATGCTCAAATCCGTCTCCTTCAGGATGTTTCACTTTGTACCTCTTGAATCCTTTCGAGAATCCTCAAATGTCATCTGTTGATACTTTCTACTCTTGATGCTGTAAACCACTCACTGATTAAATATCCCCCCCCCCCACCCCCCGCTTCTCTGTTAACCTTTTCCGCCTCATCTTTCTGCCCAGGCCATGATGACCCTTGTGTTCTTCCCAGATTGTCCTGGGATTTTGATTATGGATAGGTATTCTATTAAAACCCCCCAGCCCTTATGTCAAAAGTCCTAACTAGAAGTTTTTGTAATTCTAATTCAGTAAAATATTTTTTAAATTTGTTATTAATTTCATTAAGATCATGTATCACTTTTGAATTCATTTAAAACAGGGTAGATGAATATGGATATAATACAACTCTCAAAATTACCAGTACAAAATTACCAGTATCTCTCCCCTGCCCTGCATTCTAGTTTTACATAGTTTTTCTCTTAGATAAACAAAACATTTTCTCTTATTTAAAGTACAATCATGCCTATTAGAAAAGATTTAGAAAATTCAGAACAGCATACTAAACAATTTTATGTCACTTAAAATCACTACCTAACATAAACATTGTTAACACTGAGGTGACTTTTTGTTTGTTTTTCATAGTTGAACTTACATACACAATTTTATATCCTGCTTTGATTTTTTTTAAATTTAACATTGCCATAAACATTTTTACAAGTCTTTAAAGTTTATTCATAAACAGTTTTTGTCTGCGTATTATTTGTCTGATTTACATAGTATGATTTGTTTATAGGATGTGTAACTAAAGGTCGAGCACCTAGGTTTCCGTGTTTCCTACTATAAATGATGCTGCTGTGAACATCTTTGTGGTAGAGCTTTTTCTGAACGTTTGGTTATTTCCATAGGATAGAATATTATTAGCTATTCTGAAAATTATTTGTTTATATTCTTTACGTTTTTATGGTGTCTTAGTATTTTTGTACTGATTTTCATGAGTGCTTTACCTGGTTAAGATGTTTAACCTTTTGCCATTTCTTGTGTATTTTACCCACTTTGTTTTCTTCAAATTCAGCGAATGCTGTACATGTTTTTCTCCAGCAAGTATGCCTGAAACTAATTTATCTTTATTCTTTCACCTTTCCTCACTGCGCAGCTGCCCAAGGCAGAAACGAGTCTTCATCTTTGATCTTCTCCTCTGCTGCATCTAGTCAACCCCTGAGACCTTTTCATTCTACCTCCTACACGTCTTTGTATCCGCTCCCTTGGCTCCCTCCCTGCTACCTCTGTCTCACTCTTTTGGGCAACTTTGCCAACACTGTCCTTGAATAATTGAAGTGTTCTTCACTTAAACAGCCACTTTTGACACATTTATTTTCTTCCAGGCTTTTGGCTCTATGTGCATACTTAAACACATCGTTATATAATTATCATCTGACTTTTTATCAGCATTTCCCAAAAAGTTTTCCAAGGACCTCAGGTGCTCACAAGATACTGTCTCTTATATGACAGAAGGAGTCCATGGTCAAGTTTGGAAAACAGTGCACACAGCATCTTTTTGGAGATTCATAATACAAATTAGCATGTTAGAGGCCCTGAGCAGTTCTATTTGGCCTGTCCTAATGGGCGCTGAGTACCTGTGGTGAACAAAACCGGTTTGGAGCTTACCAAATCCTGTGGACTTTTTTTTAACCTTAACTTACTATACTTGCTCTGTTTGGTTCTGGTCATTACCCCTTCCTTCCTGAAACTGCTCCTTTGTCTTCTGAGACACTGTGCTCTCTTGATTCTCCTGATATTTCCCTGATGGTTTCTTCTTTATTTTCAAGGGTCCCTTTTCTTCTGTCCACTCTGAAGTGGGCAGAGGCTGGTGCCCCGAATCCCCTCACTGGTCAAGGGTCAGAGGTACTTAAATGTAGGTGTTTCTTGGGGTTGTGTCTTAGGCTGCTTCAACTTTCGCACTTCATCTCACCCACTCTGGTTTCATACATCACATTTGCTGCTAACTAATTGTTTTCATCAGCCGTCAAAGGACAGTAGAAATGTTTTAAGTACAAGGGTGATCCTCTTAGGTAGGACCTGAGGTAACTGTGAGCCTCATGAGGGAAAAAGAAGTAGAAAGCTACCATCTTCCATTAGTAGACAACCAAACTAAAAACTTAGAATTCATTCGCTCCATCCCTCCATCCTCCATGGGTGCCACTCCCCTGTTTCACGCGCTCATCATCTCCTGTTTGAACTCACTGAGATGGCCTCCCTCCACACACACTTTGCGCCTCAGTTACAGCCTTTAGGAAGTCACCATGATATATTAAAAAGTGCAGGTCTCATCACACTGTTCTCTTGCTTGAAACCCTTCAGTGGTTTCCTTTGTCTCTGGAGTGAAGTTGAGAAGCTCCTTAACAAACTTAGAGGCTGTGTGTTCTGCCTTCCTTTCAGCCTTAAACCGTTACGATCCTCGTCTGCTTCCTCTGGCTTTCTCTGTTGTGATTGTCCACGCTACTTCCCTTTCTTGCGTTTACATGTAAGCAGACGTTTATAATGAGGCTTCTTCCTCTCCAGGCTGTGAACTCCTTGAGATCGGAGAATGTGTCTTACTGTTTTTTAAATCCCAGCACCTCTGGTACATAGTAGGTGCTCTGAATGTTTACTGAATGAATGAAATCTTGTACAAATTCATTCCCAGCTGTGGTCCTTCAATTCTGTCTCCCAACCCCCACCCACTTCCGTTTCTCAGGTTCCTCAAATTCAAGTTCTCCTACCAAGGGACTTTTCTAAATTCTTCAGGTTAGGAGAGACATCTATTTTTTTTTTTATGATGTAGCATCATTTTCAGTATATAGAGAAATCCAAACATTGTTAATATTTTCCACTAAGACTGTTCAATATATTGTCAAAACTTAAGTATAACATTGTAATATGTATTGATTAAACTTGTCTTTCAGTTATACTGACTTATTAATGGAAACTGAGTTTAATGCTATAGGTCATTGACTTTTCCATCCATTTAATATTACTCTTAGAAATATGAAATCCAACAACTGAAGTAATTGTTAAGGTATTACCAGCAACAGTATACGCTGATTTTGTATTGTCTTCCTTGTGTATATCAAGTCCCACATCTCTCACATGCTACTCAGGACTTTTCTGCTTTTGAGCTGTGTTGGGATCTGTTACGATTCTTGCCACATACTTCATTTATATTTTTAGGGTTAGTGCAGTAGCCTCCTAACCATTCATCTTCCTTAGTTTTGCCCCCTTTAATCCATCTGCTGCACCTTTGCCAGAATGGTCTTTCTTAAAACTTCCATCTGATCCCGTGAGTCTCACTTGATATCCTTTAGTGGCTCCCCAGTGCCTTCAGAATTGAACATAGACTCCTTAGCATGGAAGTTAGTCCTGTGTGCCCCGAGCTCATCTCTCAGTGCTCCCCGTGTGCAGCCCGGGCTCTGGTTGTACTCAGCTATGGGAGTCCTGCAGTGCCTCCTGCTCTCAAGCCTTATTAACCGCCTTTGTGCAGGCTGCTTCCTTGATTTATGCTGTCTACCTTCCCGCCCCGACTCCTGGCCTGATTCCTTTACATCCTTTCAGCCTTCCTCCTAGAAGTCTCATCTCATGTTCCCACCCCTACCCTGGACTCTGTGTTCTCATTGCACACTGTGCTTATATAATGTATTTATTTGTTTACTTGTCTGCCCCCATCACCTTGAGGACAGGGTGTCCAGATGTTGACCTAGTGCCCAATACATGTGTGTTCTCCTTAAATATTTATTGACTGTTGTCATTATTGTTAGTAAATCTGGAATGCACTGTTAACTTTCTAAAAATCTGTTTTTACAGCCTCAAGGAATAGGTTCTCCTAGTGTTTATCACGCGGTTATCGTCATCTTTTTGGAGTTTTTCGCTTGGGGATTATTGACAGCGCCCACGTTGGTGGTAAGTAATCTTTAACTTGTTTAACACTGACTTTAAAATGTCTTTTTCTTCAGTTTTTTTGGGGGGGAAAGCGGTTCTTTTTCCTTTCCCCGGTGAATTCTCCCACCTGTGTCGTCAGCCCTTGGGTGCTGTGTCTCACTGACGGCGCTGTCTCTTCCAGCCCTTGCTCTCCCTCACTTGCTGGCAGCGCTTGGGCGAGTGGGATTCTTCCGGTAAACAGTGGACTTGTTCAAGCAGAGGCGCAGTTCCCGCTCTGGGCAGGGTGGACAGGATTCTGATACTGACCGGCTCAGGGACAGTAGTGTCTGTGACCTGAATCACCCAGCATTATTATTTTGAGATTCATTCATGCAGTTGTATTTTCCAGATACAGGTTTATTCTAGTTTAGGCCAAGGATCTAGAGGGAACCACCTAGAAAGGTGATTCTTTTCATAGCCCTGAGCTGATCTTACTCAAATATTCCCAAGGGTAGAACCTTAGAAAAGACCGCTCTGTCAGACCGTACAACTTAGATGCTAGCTGGTTTTCTCCTGTTGGTGTAGATGAGAGGAATGGAATGAAGGAAGGAGTGGATATGGCAGAAGTGTGTAATACCTTGAAAGGTGTAACCAGGATAAATGTACAGCTTTCCAAATCCCAGAAGAACAGAGTTTTAAAGTATACTTCCTTGTATTTTCATGAGCTTGTTTGTTGTTATACAAAAAAAGGCTTTTACAAAAAATTTCTTTATAAATAAATTGAATGATTAGATAAGTAGATTGAACTAGTCTGAGAAAATTTGTTCCCTATTTCTTAGCATATTTTTTATATAACTACACAATCATTACTGTATCTACATAAAACACAGACATTTAACAGTTATTTCGAATTATTATTTACAAGGCATATTCATGAATACTGCTAAAACAAGATTCAGAAAAAAAGCAAATCTCAAATAAATACAGTTTGTTTTGCAATAAACCGTGCATTGCAAGTTAGAACAGTTTGCTGAATAACAGTTCCCTAACATATAATTCTAAGAATGCTGATTTGATTATGTTTTGATTGAGATCTTTTCCTTTTTAAGAAGGAAACAGCTCATTTACCTGTAACAGGTCATCAGTTTTACATAAATGAATTTTCAAAATAATTGAAATGTGGACTTTTAAAATGTCTAATTTTTTTATAATTTCGGATGGGAATCTTTCAAATGTTAATTTACACGTTTCCTGCCTTCACAATCCATGGACACTGATTTGGAACTTCATCAGATGATGCAAGTTCATTGTGATATTTGTAACTACATTATACTGTAATAACCTGAAGTCAAGGACTACTGTGCTGTTGTAATAACTGTGTTCTCTCACAGCTTTATGTTAGCTTCCTAATGTTTCAGTGCGCTCATTTATAATCTACTACCAATTTAACGTCTAAATCTGTCCGGTAGATCATTAGTCGTATAGTTTAAAGTACTAAAGCTTTGTAATAGCAAACAGTTCGTATACGTTTATATTAAAAATGAGTCCAAGCACAGCCCTGAGCACTTTAAATACATTATTAGTTTTAATCCTTAAAACCACTTTGTTAATGAGAAATTAGCCTCATAATACAGATGAAGAAATGAAGAGTTAGAAGAGTTCAGCAACTTGATTGCTACTCTGATAGTAAACTGCAGCTTTGGCTTCAAAGTTAGGCTTGTTTTGTTCCAGTGCTCAGTCTTGGGGATACTGGTTTAAGAGGTTCATACCCGTGTTCTGGGTAGTCAGGTCACTATTGGCAGTCCAACCACTAGCTAAGGAGAGAGATTTGAATGTTGGGTAAACTGTCAGCAAGCCATCAAAGAAAGCTTTTTGTGATGATTCCATGATTTGTCATCATGATTTGAAATGTGTATAGCTGTTTTGTTTTTTTTTTTAATTTGTTCCTGGTTTATATTTTTTTGGCTCTATCAACTTTTTGTTTAACTTTAATATCATTTTTTTCTAATTGGACAAAAAGAGACTGTCTTCTTTAAGAACAAGGAAGAAATCCAATTATTTATATATAAGTGCTTGCTTTCTTTTTTGTAGTTTTGGAAAAACTATCTTTTTGCTTAGTATATTCTTAATTATTTTTGTTAATTAAAGAATAGATAGTACCTTTGATTTTGGTTATTTTTTTTTTAAGTACTGAATTGAATTGTGGTCAGGAAAATGAAAAGTGCTAATTTGGAACTTAGTGAATTGTTTTCTTTTGCAAGCTTAATTAAGTACATTTGTTTGTGTGGTGGGCAAAAAAAACCTTGGGGGGAGACCTAGGCAAAGTAAGAATTGAGTTGGAGAGTTTAGATTGTATCTAAATGCTGAGATTCTTTCTACTCCAGCTACTTTCTGGTATTTTGGCCTTTTCACTTTAGAACATCAAGAATCTTTAAAACATCACTGAAGGAACTAGTGCGTGAGAAATAGGTACACATACATTACTCACTGTATATATTCTATATATATTGCTTTTTTTAATAATTAGAAACACAGTTTGTATCAATTGTAAACCATTCAGCTGTATAGAACTGTGTAAGGACGAGAAAGTTCTCCTGCGGTCCTGCTCATTCCTCCAGGTAACTATCACTTTTTAGGCGATTTGGGGTTCAGGGTAGGCTTTACCAGCCCCGTTAGGTTACACTGGCCAACTGGAGCTGACTGTTTCAGCAGTTAGAATGTGGAGTCTATTAATTCAGTGATTTTTTTTTTTTTTTTTTTTTTTTTAACCAGAGGTGAATATCCGGAATACCTGGGGAGTGTTTTCAGAATACCTAGGCCCTTACCACCTGTCTGGCTGAAATCAGAGTTTTCAAAGGCGGGGCCCAGGCATGTGTATTTTTTAGAAGTGATGCTAGTATGTATCACTAATTAAGAACCAATTTATTAAGTCATTGTGGGCTTTCGAAAAGGGTTTTGCTCATTTTGGGACTTTATGCCTGTGGTGTGTTGTTGATGACTTTGTTAGCATCTTCTTTGTTTCAGACTCTTACGCTCCCCCGTGACGGGGCGTGGGAGAAGTGAGTTTCAGGGTCAAAGGCACGAAGTTGTAGCACTTCTTCTCTTTCTAAAAGTCTGTTGTAACCTTTAAACAGTTTATTTCTGTCTTATGTGTTTTGAAACTGATTATAAATGGTGCCTGCTAGAGAGTCACAACTCTTAACATTCATTTAAAAAGGAGTAGTGAGGATGAAGATATAATTTAGTCTGTGTTTTATCTCTCTCTCTCCCCCATCCGTAGCTCTCAAAAATTAAGTTTCAGCTTTTCAGTTTTCAAAGATGCCCTTTGAATTAATTCATTTAACAGATACCCAACCTTAAGACATATTAATTATAATAAATGTTTGGTTTGGGATTTATAATAGTCTTCGTTTTAGAGAGTAATGTGAAATTAAAAGAATTTTCTTTTAAATTTCATGGGGTTGCAATTATTTTTGCATTGTAAGCTTACAGAGCTTATGGAACACTGTGCTCTAGAGTACAGTCAGAGAACAGAGGCTGTGTCCTGCATGGAAGTCCTGTCCGGGAGGGGGGTGAAGTCTCCACCAGCAAGGGGAGTTAAGTTAACTACAAAGAATTTTTTTTTTCACTGACAAATGTTTTTAAGGACCGAATCTAACATTTTGAGAGGTTATGACTATATGGTTAGTTCATAGTGGGTGTTCAATCCATGATTATTGATTGACTAAATGACATATATTTACATAAAGAGAATTAGTGACAGTAGGTTTAAGGATCTATAATGCTATAAAGTGGCTTCAGTTTTTTGACATAGTGATGGTTCTAGAAATATTTGATCAGTGCTTATGGTTCAGGCAGCTAGATGCACAGTCCATCTTGTGGAGCAACACCCTGCACTCCAGTCCTCGAGCATCTCTTCTATAGAAATGGCTGAGCATCCTTAGCTGCAGAGATAGTCCTGAGGCATTTAATGTTTTAAGGACTATTTGCTCTCAAAATTTTTTAAGCTTAGAAATTTTAAGACCCATAAAATTTCTTGGAAAATGTTAGATTTTTTTCTGTTTAGCTCTAAAATCCAGTGCTTAAAGTTCCTCCAGGATCAAAAATCTTTACAACGTATGTATTACTTGTTATATTTGTCTTTGTGTTAAAATTTTGTTAAAAGCAAACATGTGGGCTTGTTTATTTTAAATTAACTATATTCCTTTGCAGTGGGTTATAAAGGTTTTTATTTTGTAATATTAGGTAAATTAATTTGCATAATTGTCATATTAAATCATTTCGAAAGCAGAATTTATCATCAGTTATGAACATTTAGTAAACAATTACTATATGAAAGCACTCTTTGAAGTACTCATAGAGATAAAAATTTATTAGATGCAAGGTATAGTAAATATAGTGCCTGTCTGCCCTTAAGAAATTTGAAATATAATTGAAAGGAAATATTTATTAAATATCTGAAAAGATGAAAAATAGAAGAACTAAGCAACACAGTACTGCAATATAAGAAATACTACAAAGCTGTATGTGACTACCCAGTGAGTGCTATAATCACCTGTTACACGGTCCTAAAGGCAGAACTGATCGCTTTGGACAGGAAAGTTTGGTGCAGAGGAGCAATATGGAGGGTTTGGGGATCAACTAGAGAGCGAAGAGAAGGGGAACTAACATTTAAGATACAGAATATTGTATATGCAAGTATGCATATTGGAAAGCATAAGAATATTTCTATAACAGTAAAGAGACCAGATTGATTGGAATGGAAGACAGCTTGGCAAAGTGAATTGTTAGCAATAAGATTTAAAGTATTATAAAGCTTCTTGTAGGCATTCATTCTTTATGTCCTTCATTCTTTTTCACACCAAACCCATTTTTTTGTCCCCAGAAAGAATTGGCCCTTAGTAATAACTAGAAGAAAAGCAGATTTGAGTTGTTACGAATGGTTTTGGGATACCAGTTTCAGGAGTTTAAACCTTTATCTTTAGTACGAGAACTAGCAAACTGACCAGCGCAAATGCTGCTAGTAGCCCATTTTTCTGTAAATAAAGTTTTATTAGAACACAGCCAGCCTGTTCATTTACGTGCAGCCTCTGGCTGCCTTTATTGAGTTGAGTGCTTGCAACAGAGACTGTGTGGCCCACAAAGCTAGAAGAAGCTGAAAATATTTTTAATCTGCTCCTTTACAGACACCGTCTTCAGACTTGTGGATCTTTGCTGTAAATAATACGGTTTCTCAACTGTTGAGATTTGGGGCCAGATGCTTATTTGTTGTGTGTTGGGGGTGGGGAGGGGCTGGCCTGTCTATGACAGGATGTTTAGCAGCTTTCCTAACTCCTCCCTACTAGGTACCAGTAGCATCTTTTCTCTCCCCTGTTCCCCCAAGTTGTGGCAATCAAACATGTCTCCAGGCATTGCCAACTGTCCGCTGGGGGTCAAAGTTACCCTCGGTTGAGAATCACAGAATATGTGACTATCATAAATATGTGATTTTTCCCATGTTAGTAATGTCCTTTGACTATTAAACATTTCATTTGTAACTTTCTTTAGGTTAATTTTTGTTTAATTTCTAGTTATTGGCAAAAGAAGCGTAACTGAAGAAGAGAGCATTCTAATCCTTCTAAAGGTTTTACTTGCAAAGATGTCAGAAAGCATTATCAGCATAGTTTTTATCCCTAAAGAGATTTTTCCCACCTTTCTTATTCTCCACATGGCCATTCTTTATTGCTTTTATTGAGAGACAGTGTGCTGTCATGGAAGAAGCATTGGCTTTGTCAAGTTAAGAACTCAGTTCCCACATCTGTAAAGTGGTAATATTATCTAATTCATGTTATTGTTGGGATTAAATAAAAGAGTATGTATTATATATAGAGCCTCTGGCACATAGACTGTAAAAATGGTGGCTGATGCTTTTTATTTTTTCAGTTACCTTTCCCTAATTGCTTTTTCAACCACTGAGTTCCCAGTGGTTCCCTTGTTGCCCAGTGAACAAACTGATGCTGTGTGGTTTGAGATCAGTCCTTAAAAAGGACAGAGGAATTTGTTGTACATTTTCATGGCTTGGGATTTTTTTTTTCTTACCTTATAAAATCTCTAGATCCACTTTTTGGCAATTAAAATTTCCCTATTTATTCTCCTGGTCCCCTGTTTTAGGTGGTAGGCCTGTCTGTACAGGAGCTGTAAGTCTGTCAGTTATATGTGGGAAGCAGGACAGCATTAAAAGTAGGGACTTGCAAGCCCGACTTCCTGTGCTCAATTTCAGTTTTGCCATTACTGTGTAATCTTGGATAAGACATGTAGCCTCTGTGTGTATCAGTTTTCTGATAGGGCTGTTATGAAGAATTAAAGGAGGTAATATATTAAAGTGCCCAATTTAGTGCCTTGTGACATAGTAAATGACAAACATTTGGCGGTATTAGTATTTACTCATATGCATAGTGTCATACAAACTGAAAATTTTATAATGAAGGGACGTTTTAAGTTTTACTAGGACTAAAAAATGTAGCATGAGCTTTTTATTTTGTTTTTATTCTTTAGGTATTACATGAGACCTTCCCTAAACATACATTTCTGATGAATGGCCTAATTCAAGGAGTAAAGGTAAGATCAGTCATTATATATAAATATTTATGTGTGTATGCAAACACACGCATGTTCTGCCAGTGTATTAAGTTAGTTAATTGACGGATCCACTAAGTGTTAGTTTTTACAGTTGGAGTATATCTTGGGGGATTACTTAATACTTTTTAAATGAACTAGGTTTTAAATATGATTTGAGTCAAATATAGCCAACTATGTATAATAATGATAAACCACGTCATAACAGATTTTCCCTGTTTTTTTATGTGTTGCCATTTTCATCACAGAGATCTTTTGTAAACTAGAAACAAGAATATAGATTGAAAAGAAAAGAACTATTTAAAAGAATGCATAAGTATAAAACATATCAGTATGGTTAAAGTCTTGATTATTCTATGCTTTTTGTTATTCTATATTTACTCTTGATTCCATTTGATCAACAAGTTTATAAAT
Source organism: Camelus dromedarius (assembly GCF_036321535.1). NCBI lineage: Eukaryota > Metazoa > Chordata > Mammalia > Artiodactyla > Camelidae > Camelus > Camelus dromedarius. The sequence goes on from NC_087444.1 coordinate 8,093,789, forward strand.
AGGTAATTAGTCTGTGGACATAAAAACAGATAATTAGCATATGGTATTTTTTCTAGAATTGGCTAATGTAGGATTGTGGTTGAGAGTTTATTAGAACATTTCATATTTAATCCTCTACCAGAGCCCTGCAGATGATTCTAGACAGTCTTGGGAAATTTTTAAATCATATACAGATAAGAAATAAGTTGTGTATGTAAAGTTTGGTGATATGCTTATTTTAGAAACGAACTTATTTAAAATTCTTCTGTGGCGGGAAAATGATTTACTCTTGGCTCGTCAGCATACACGGTGCATGCCACTTTTCCGTTTGTCTTCTTAGGGCTTGCTGTCATTCCTCAGCGCCCCGCTTATTGGTGCTCTTTCGGATGTTTGGGGCCGAAAGTCCTTCTTGCTGCTAACAGTGTTTTTCACGTGTGCGCCAATCCCTTTAATGAAGATCAGCCCATGGTACGTGCACATTCAGATTATAGCAACTAAGTATCACTGTTAATTATTTTCTGAATATTGCTTTCGCTTTTTTTTCCAGCTTACCTATGTCGGTTTTAAATGCATTTTTCTAATACATTTATTCTTTGACACAGATAAAAGGGCCCTTAAAAATACAGTAGCGAAGGAATAGTTCATAAAGTTTTTTGAACTGGCTGCCACCAAAGAAGCCATGTAGACTGCTGGCTAACCTGCTTTTTGGATTTCACAGCCCAAATTTCCAAACAGTATTTTGGGGGCTGGATAATGTTGCTGACTTTTTATTTTCTTGAGTAGAATGTTAAAAACACAAAGTTTATCATCACTATCTGCATTAATTAGGAATAGGCTTCGTTATATATCAGTAAAGACCCGAATAATGGTTGCTTAAAATCAGGGAAACTGATTATTAATTTTTCTCTCCGTATGAAAGAAGTCTGGAGTTGAGCAGTCCCGAGCTGGTGTGACACTTCCCGGGGACCAGACTTTTCCTGTCTTTGTGCTCTGCCGTCCTCAGCTGTCCCCTCACCGTCAGCAGTGGGGAAGGCTGCTTGAGTGAGCTCCAGCTCATGGCACTTTCAGGCAGCGAGATGGAAGGAGGAGGGCATGAGAAGAGCGCGCCGCCTTCCTTTAAGGGGACTGTGGAGTTCCCCCCCAGCCTCTCCTCACATCTGGTCAGATTTCAGGCATATGCTGCTCCTAGCTACGAGAGGCTGGGCCCATGGCCACACTGATTAAAATCAAGATTCTTTCACTGAGGAAGAAGGGAGGGAAAGCTCACAGGAAAATGATTTTCCCAAGATGATAGAGCCCAGTTTGGTTGTAGGTGTGTTAATTCTTTGATTTAAGTTCTGTATCACTTGACTATTACTGTTAATTCTACATCATGGATGGGACGTGTTTCCAAGGTGCATCTAGAAGGGTCAGGGGTATATGTGGGCAGGATCTTCCTTCCTTTCACAGGTGAGATACAACCCTAAAGGCCGCAAACCCTTGACGAATGTTAATCACACATGATACCTTACCAAACAAATCTAGCGCATGAACAGATAATTTGCTGTGGAAAGCTGTGTGTTAGAAAAAATTGGGGAAGCGGTTGAGTCCTGGTGATATGATATTTTGAAAGTGTATTGTGATTACACTTGATTTTAAAAACTAAATGTCAGCTTTACAATAGAAACTTCTTACTCCCAGACAGATATTTTTGAATCATATATAGCAAAGTGTCGTATGCTTTTTAAAATAGCATTTGTTCATTTTATAGTATATTCTCAACTTTATTTCTGAACACTGCCATACAGCTTTCTTTTACATAATAACTGAGTTGTTTTGCTACCATGTGAAGAGCTAAGAATAACTTAGAAAAAACACCTCGTTTCTATATACAGACTAGAAATAAGTATGGAGTAACTTGTTCCTAGGGTTTTTGGTTTTTTTTTTACTAAATTTTGATTTTTTTTTTTTTGTGGTACCATAATGGGAAATTGCAATGGGTGAATTATAATAGATTCTAGTTTGTTGCTGTTTTTAGTAGAAACAGCAACAGCAAAGCCACTTAACAGTTCAACAATTGGATAAAAAATTGACCTGAATACATGATCTAATTTATCTAAGTATTTATAGCAAGTGAGTTGCTATTGAGGGCCCACTGCTAGCTCTATGTTTTCATAATATCTGTGGCTTATGATTTATAGAAGAATTAATCTATAAACTGTCCTAGAAAGCTGTTGACTGAAATTAGCTATTCTTACGTCAATTCACTTACAGAAATGAAAGAAGATTAAGGTAATGCTAATTATTCTAACCATTTCTTGTCAATTGTCTTTCAATCCTAGGTGGTACTTCGCTGTTATCTCTGTTTCTGGGGTTTTTGCAGTGACTTTCTCCGTGGTATTTGCATATGTAGCAGATATAACCCAAGAACATGAAAGAAGTATGGCTTACGGACTGGTATGCATGTTTAATCTGATGAAAAACACCCCATATTATCTCATATTACAAAGAGTGGAAGCCTTTGCATGATAAGATTTATTTTTGCATAAATACATTTTATAATAAAATCATCCATTAGGCTACATTAAACTTTTTTCTCAATACAAAGCCATGTAAGTTTTGATATTTTCATTCAGTATTAGTTGCACATCAGATTGGAAATTATAGTGGAATTTCACTTATAGGAGTTCTTTTTAATAGAATACTAAAATTAAGGAGCTATTTAATATGTCATAAGTTTAAAAGTTACTCCTATTTAATGGCCGATCTAAAATAGAATAGGTTAACATCTAGCTCAGGGATCACCAAACCTTTTCTGTGGCTTGTTGGCCGCATATAGTCTCTCTCATCTCTCATATCCTTTTTTATTTCTTTTTCACTTTCAGCTTTTTTAAATTAATTTCTATTGAGTAAATTGGACTCAGTGATGTTCCCCACCGTCAGGTGCGCAGCGTGCCCCTTTGGTACAGCTGTGCACTGCAGTATGCGTGCTGCTGTTGTTGTAGTTACTACGGAGCTACATAGTTCAGTGTGTTTATCTGTGTCCACTTTACTGTGTGTTGGATCTCTGTGGCTACTCTACTGCTTGCGGCAAATTTGTCTCGCAGATTCTTTATTTTGCTTATGGGTGTGTGTTTACATCTCTTTCCACGTGGAAGGAACATTTATACCTAGACTTGGCCCACAAGCCATAGTTTGCCAAACTAAACACTGTTTATATTTAAGGGCAGTATAGTCTGTTTCTGTTAAGTCTAGAAACAAAATAGATAACAAATCATTATTAGATAGCCAGAAGTAGGACAGTGGTGAGCTTTCAGCAAAAATGGGACAAGCAGTTTTTTTTTTTGTTTTTTGTTTTTTTTTTTTTGCCCATATTTATCTTTATTTGGTGCTTACCAACTCCATGAGGTAAGCAGTATAAGTGTCCTCATTTTACATAAAGACGCTGCTCAGGGAGTCCAGAGATATTGATCCAGTAACTCAGAATTAATTGTCTCCTTTCATCTCACTCCCAAACCTCCTCAGCAAACTTGACTTCTTAGCTTTGGTGTGTGGTTTCCTTCTGGTTTCTTTAGCCACAGAAATAGGAGATATAAGCAAATGGGTTAAAGAACCCTGATGTGGCTTGAAGAGGAGGAAGAGCTAGGCTGTGCCTTTCAGCCCCAAAGGCTCTGCTGATACACATACTCCAGTGGCTGTGAGAACACCCCTCCAACCTCAGGCAGTCACCAGTCTACTTTCTGTCTCTGTAGTTTGCTTTCAATAGAAATTTCATATAAATGAAATAATCTAAAATAAAGTCTTTGGTGTCTACACTTAGCATAATCATAGGAGATTTATCCATGCTGATGTCGGTATTTCCTTTTTTATTGCTGTGTAGTATTCCATTGTGTGGGTTATACCACATTTTGTTCTTCCATTCACCAGCTGATAAACATTTAGGTTGGTAGCTAGATGTTTAGTTATTAGAATTTGATGTACTTGTCAAATAATTGACCATTGGCAACTGAATTGCTTATCTTGAGCATCTATTAATAATTAACAGCTAAAAATACGACCTCCTGTGAAGTTTACATCCTCCATGCAAAAGTCATAAATAGCATAGAAACAGAATAAAGCACAGAGTAGGGAGCAGAAGCTCATGCACCTCCCACATTAATTTCTAATTATCCTCTGAGGAGTGTGGTCTCTATCAGGTGTTCCCTGCTATCACATTTACTGCTGATTTGCAGACCACTTTGTCCAGGAAGCCAGAAAAGTCTGGGATTAATAGGATTAATAGTTTTTTCCCACCTGTGTCTTCTCTACTTTAATCTGCATTTTCACCAGGCTTGTATGGGCTTCCTCAGAATTTTAGAGGCATGGTTAGCGTTGTGCTCAATGCTGAGGATCGATGAGCCCATTCCTCCGCACCCTGCCACCTAAGATGACCTAGTTCAGTTTTGTGCTGCAGCTTAACACTGTTCCTGATGAAAAGATACACTTCAAAGTCTTGAAGCTTTATTCCAGCAAGTCTTAAATATGTATCACAGTAAACATTCATTTAATTTTAATTTATATATTGGGGGAAAAAATCACAGTGACACTGGATTTCCTTCAAGTATTGATTTAGGCTTCTTTCACAGAGCACTGAGGGTGGGTGGAGGCTTTCAGGGGAGTCGGGGAGGGGGCATTTTGGCTGCGCTTCAGGCCCCCAACTTTTCTTCAACTAAAACACTTTTTGTTTATTTTTAAATCTGTTTTACTTACAAATTTATAAGTAAGATTTATCTGGACAGAGGGCACCAAATCTTAAAAGATTAAGTTTGAAGCCACTATCTTAGAGCTGATTACATATTTTTTAGTTAAGAATCTAATTCGTTTCTATTCCTGCAAAAGAAGAGAGTATAAGGAAAATGGCCCAGGTAGGAAGAAGAAAGGCAGGGGGGCGGACGTAAGTCAGAGTTTCTGGGGTGCTGAAGTTAAGGAGCCAAGGTGTCCTGACTGATCGCTTTATGTTGACCTTGATGTGTTGCAGGTTTCAGCAACATTCGCTGCAAGTCTGGTAACCAGCCCTGCCATTGGCGCTTACCTTGGGCGAGTGTACGGGGACAGCCTGGTGGTGGTCCTGGCTACAGCGATAGCTTTGCTGGATATTTGCTTTATCCTTGTTGCTGTGCCAGAGTCACTGCCGGAGAAGATGCGGCCAGCATCATGGGGGGCACCCATTTCCTGGGAACAGGCTGACCCCTTTGCAGTAAGTCTGCACCTTTTCCTTCTCTTAGCTTAAAAAAGGAATGTGTGATTCAGTGCAGCAGTAATGTTTTGTTGTGGATGTTTCTTTGGGGAAAACATTGTGATGGATTTAAAAAAATATTTTGCAATTCGTTTCAGAATAGTTCGGGGGAGGATGAAATAAATTTAAAAAAGAAAAAGAAAAAAAGACAACTAGGTGTCTGTATGTGCACTGCCAGAAGATTTCTCTGCATGTTCGTACGACTAGGTCAGTGTTTTGATGTAAAACCTGATATCAAGTCATCTTCTTGTTCTAGTCCTTAAAAAAAGTGGGCCAGGACTCCATAGTGCTGCTCATCTGCATCACGGTGTTCCTCTCCTACCTGCCGGAGGCGGGCCAATATTCCAGCTTTTTTTTATACCTCAGACAGGTACAGTTCTGTCCTACCAAGGTGGACTTTTCTTTCTTTGTTGAGTGCTACAGTAAAAGAATATTTAATCTTGAGAGAGCTACAGTAATGGAGACTTTTAAAAATGGCTATGATTTTTTTTTAATGGCCCACTAGAGTTAACTTCCTGTCTAGTGTGGCTGACCTTCCTTATGCATTTCTATTAAGACTTGGCTTCGTAGAAAAGGTTAGTTTTCCTGTCAGTGTACATGGTTTGAGTTTGTTTATGTGCTGCTTACAGAGGTGATGGGATGTTTTAATCCACTTACCTGCTCCAGTCTCTGTGATTGAGAGCGTATGTGAGAAAGCAGCTAGCCAAAATGAGGGCAGTCATTTTTCCCTCCTTGACACTAACCTTACTAGTCACCTTTATCAGTACCTGTAAAAAGCACAACACAGTGCAATATTTATTTGTAAAATGGATTTTGAGTGCTTGATAGCTGTCTCCAGTTTAGGAAATCTAAATTAAGGGATTTAGATTTACTTAATCTGAATTAAATAGCTGTTATTTTCAGTATGTTAACACTTACTATAATTTTGGTTCTCAGTGAAAAACCAGATGCTTCCTCTCAGGAATTCTTTGATTATAAATGAATTGTAGGGGAAAGGTAGAGCTCAGTGGTACAGTGCATGCTTAGCATGCACAAGGTCCTAGGTTCAATCCCCAGTACCTCCATTAAAAATAAATTTTTTTTAATGAATTACATTTGCTTTTTTGGGGTCCATTTAATATCAATGTCCAAGTAATTGCATCAGTATATTTGTTGTGCTTTTTTATTAATGTTACTTTTTCTGGAAACCTTCTAGATAATGAAATTTTCACCGGAAAGTGTTGCAGCATTCATAGCGGTCCTTGGCATTCTCTCCATTATTGCACAGGTAAGTTTCTTTTTAGTTACAGGGAGAGATGTTTATAGGTTCAAAAACACAATTCTGTTAGTATAGTCAGTGTTGATCAGATTTTGGTGACTGACACATATTCAATATATGATGTATGAACCAGAAAGACTGATTTACACTAGAGTATTTACCTGTATAAAATCAGAAATTTTATATATCTTACTCTTGTTTTACTGCTGATTTCATTCAGTACATGTTCAATAGCTGCCATGCGTTAAGCACTCGGGATATAGCAGTGAACATAACTAAATTCCTGCTATGGTAAAGTTTGCATTCTTGTGGGATAAGCAGATTAATAAACATGTCAATATAAACATATCAGGTGTAACGGAAACTCTAGAGAAAAGGAGTACAAGGGATATAGAGCATGGCTGGGTGTTATTTTCTATGGGAGGACTGGGAAGGCTTTGTTGGTACAAGTGACATTTGAGCCAGAGACCCAAAGGAATGAAGAATATGCCACTGAAAACAGCTGGAGGAAGAGAATTCTAAGCGGCCAGAACATAAACACAACTCCGAGAGGACGCAGCTGGCTCGTAATGGCCAGGGGCCAGGGCGGCTCTGGTGGAATGAGCAAGGGAGGGTCAGGAAGTGAATCCCAAGAGGTAGAGAGACCAGAGCTCTCTCGTTTATGAATTTCTGGTAGGTTTAGTGAGAAACTTCAAATTTAAATTCTGTAATGTACTTCCCCCATGGCCCCACAGATGCATGCATGTGGCACTGAGTATTAGTACTATTTCTAACTCAGTTTTATCCTTAAAATCTTTCATCTGGAAAAACACTGCATTTAAGTACTTACTCCTGGGTATTAGAAATGTGCTCTTCAGCTTTGGGGGAAAATACATTGTTGCCCATATATAAAAACAGCTTTTGAAAAAAAAAAAAACACCTTTCTGAGCACAAAGGAAAGTGCAGAAATAGTGAGAATAGAGCTTGATCAATTATCAAATGTTAAACCGACCTTGAATCCTGAGATAAATCCAACCTGTTCGTTATGTCTTACCTTTTTCACATACTGCTGAGATGAGACTTGCAATATTTTATTTAAGATTTAGATCGTAAAGAGAACAGGCTAACATTTATTGTAAAGATACTTAAGAGATTAATAGCTATAAGGTCTGAAGTTCCATTTCATACTTAAATGAGCATGGGAGCTGTAGGTAGGCAGCTAGTAATCTGAGCAGTCACACTGTGGACTGCGTGAGTGATGAGCTAAAGGTGCCTTAGGGGAAAGTTTCCCTCTGCTCAGTAGCTGGCATCCGGCGCACAGAGGATGCAAGATGGAAAACAGTCGATAAGGGCTCAGAATCTGGGAGGGCAGACCTGGAAACCCAGCAGGGGGCGTGGTCGGGTTTGTACTGGAAAGAGCGCAGCGGCGGCCGCAGCACAAGGGCTGCGAGTCTGGGAAGGAAGGAGCCCCCACCAGCCAGCGTCCGTGGCGCAGCGGATGCCGTGCAGAAAAACACGGGATACAGGACTTAAATGCCCATTCGGCTTTGGGGGTCTACATAGAAACACAGTTTTTGAGGTGAAAAAAATCACACTTCTAAAAGTAAATGAGTTGAACTTCAAAAACAGGTGAATTGGAGTATGTAGTCTGCATGTAAATACTGGTAATTACACTTTGTCATTATATGAATTAAAATATTATGAATAATTTATAGCCCCAGAGGTAGAATTATCTTGTATTCTCGTTTATGTCAAGTATACAGTTGAGAAGGGCTTGTCCCCTTCGCCCTCTCAAGTCGGTGAACTGAGCCCAGTGTCTGACTCTGCTCCGCAGCAGCGCGGAGCTGCCCCAAACTGCTCCTTGACGCCCGCGTGCGTGCGTCGTGCGTGTGTCTTGCGTGCCTTCGCTTCTGCTGTGCCTACTGCCTCCCCCTTCCGCCGTCCGAAGTGGCCCGCCTCTCAGTTCCCATGGGAACTTGGGTGTATCTCCGAGTTCCCATGGGAACTGCGGTGTGTGGTCCAGAATGCATTGTATTCTGAATTTTACTCTCCATTTCTGGTTGTTTTTGCCTCAGTCGATCGTGAGCTCCAGTAGAGCTCTGGGAAGACTGCGAAGGCAGGCTTGTGTCACATTTGTCTTGGTCTCTCTAGTGCCTGCAGCCCAGTAGGTGCTAAATTAGAGGTGACTGGTTTTTCCCATGGCGATTTAAAACCTTTAAAAAGTAAGCATTGAAAAATTGGGAGATGTTACATGAAACTATGGAAATGTACTTTCTCCTCCCAAACTGAGATCTGGTAACGTGAATACAGCCTTCCAGTGGGAGCCAGTCACTGGCCCCCTGGGGCCCTTACTGTCTGGTTTGCCATTGGCCCCTTCGTTTCCGTGGCACCAGTAGGCATGAGTTTGTAACATTTGCACTAAATAAATGTTTGCAGGAGTTCGTGGCTGTAGTTAGTTCCACACATTTCTCTCCCTCAGTGCTGTCATCTAGTCCTTTGTGTTCTAGTGACTCCCAAATGGATAGATACCAAGCCAGTCCCTGAGCTCCTGTTGGACCCACCTGCTGGATATCTCAGACCTGACATGGCCCCAGCCACAGTCTGGATTCCTTCCACCCGGTGCTGCCCATCCCGTTCACTGGCATCACTGGTCTCCTGGTGGTTGGGCCAGAAACCTTGGTGTCATCCTGGATTCGTTTGTTTCTCCTTACCCCACATCCAGCCCATCAGATGGTATCTTCTTTCACCTCTCTCTCCAAAATACATTTAAATCAAAGCATTTCTCACCATCTCTGTTTCTAGGAGCCTAGTCTGAGCCAGGGCAGTAGCTTCCATCTGGTCTCTCTGCTTTCGTACTTGTCTCTCTACAGCTTATTCGAGACTCAGCAGAGTAATTTTTGTAAAGTGGGAATGTAATGAGTGCTTTCTTGTTTAATACTCACTTTCTGTTGCAGCCAGAATAAAATCAAGGCTCTTGACAAAACCTCATTTTCCTCCTTTCCCTGAGTTGTTGAACACATTCCAGATGCAGGGCACTTGCTGTCACCCCTACCTGTCTAGATATTCACATGGCTACCTCCTCCTCGTCCTCATTCAGCCCTCACCTCTGACGTCACCTCGGGGAGGCCTTCCCCACACATCCTGGTTCAAGCAGCACCCCTATCACACTGCCCTACTTTATTTTCTCACAGCAGCTCAGGCCTGGAATTCCCGTGTTCAATAAGTATGCTTATGCCCGCTTTCCTCTACTAGGAGGTAATCTATGTGCTGACCAGTACTTTGACCTATTCACTGTCCCTGGATCAGTGCCTTCAGACCCAGAATAGCCATTGGATATAGTGGGAACTGGGCAAATATTTGTTTACTGAGTGACCAAAAGTTGACATCAGTTAACTATTAATTAGCTGTGTCATCGTGGGTAAGTCATACGTCATTTTAACCTTTGGGACTTGGTTCTCTCATCTTTAAAATCAGAATTAGGGGGCACTGATTTTTATTTTCCTGTCTAGCACACTCTATATACAAAGTAAGTAATTTGTGCCATTATTATTACTGAGTTGAGAATATGGTGACATTTAAAATCAAGCATGCTTCCCATAAATACTTAGGAACTTATGGGAGGTGCTGGGGATACAAAGATAAATGAGAAAAAATCCCCTGCCCTTGGGAGAAAACCGATGTCCCCAGTTAGAGTGTCGTGTACACAGGAAGTTTTTGCTGACTGCTTACTCTGGGTGAGTCCCCTTTTGTGTCTGTGGTTGTCGAGGAATGTGATCCAACAAGGTTCCATGCCTTGTGGAACTCAGCCTTATTTACCCTCACCCGATTTACGGGGAAGTCTCAGAGAAGAAAGCTGTGAGTCTTAGTTGTTCAGGAATTCTTAAAAGAATCTTCATTTGCTTTCCACTGGCTTATTTGTGATTAAATCTGATTAAACATGTCTCAATTTAGAGAGTTTTATACTTGATAATTGAAAGTTTAGGAGTATCAGCCAGTCATAAAATGATTTACTGAATTTTCACTTCTTCTGTGACTTACCAGCTGTCTTAAGGAGTATATTTAATATTTTAATTTGAATAGCAAAAAATAGTTTCTAATGCCCCCAGGTTATTGCTGAATTTTTTATTAGCTTTGAAAGAAAAGGAAAAGCAAGAACACTCAATTCATAATATTGTGTATTAAATGATTATTCTGTGCCAGGCACAATGCTAAGTATATCATTGCCTTTAACTCACATGGCAAAGTTGTGAAACAGGTACTGTTATCACCATTTTGTACGAGATCAAATTGCATCTCAGAGTGAAGTGACTTGCCCAAGGTCACACAGTTAGAGCCAAGATTATGATTAAGGCTGTTCTCCCAAAGGCTGTGTGTTCTTAGTTATTACATTACGCTGCTCCCAAGTCATACTTGTTAAACTGATTTACCATTCACAGAAGCACCATGGTTTCAGCAACAGGACAGGTTAATTTAGGTGAAGGACATATGAGTAATTGTACTATTTCAGTCTTCTTTTAGTCAGGAGAATAAGCGTTTTGGATTAACTTGGACCTGTGAAAACTGTTTTAAAGCTGTTACATAACAGGGATCTCCAAGCCACGAGTTAGAACTTTTGACCCTACTGTTCACTATTTCTGATTTTAAGTGGTCCTCAGTAGAAGTGTACTGAACACAAAGTGCACCTTTTCTATTTTCAGTTTTCTAACTTTTTCCCTGAATCTGGATCAGCAGAGGAACCTTTCATCTGCTTATATAACCTGGAGTAATGGTTTTAGCTATAATCAGGGCAATTGTTGCTAAAAAGCCAAAATGTAGAAAAGTGGTAAATAATAGTCCTTTTATATTATAGATTGAAGGGAGTTACCAAATATTGTTTCCTTTTCAGTATTAAAAAGCTTATTCTATTCTAATAAACCATTTTGGTTTTTCTTATTTTCCAGACCATAGTCTTGAGTTTGCTTATGAGGTCAATTGGAAACAAGAACACCATTTTATTGGGTCTGGGATTTCAAATATTACAGCTGGCGTGGTATGGCTTCGGTTCAGAGCCTTGGTAGGTGCAAATATTTTAATTTCCTTAATTCTGGTGTTTGCCTTTTTCTTTTTTTCAGCCTTATTGAGGTATAATTGACAAATAAAATTTTTGTATTTCTTAATTTGCTTCTCAACTAAGGCTCAGACTTTATCTGTCTTAGTATGCTTTTTCTTCTCTGAAAATGTATGTGACACAAATTTCTCACTGGTGTATTATTTGTATACTCTAGAGCGGCTTGAGAATAGCAAAGTGACGTTTTATACCTGAGAGACAGGTTGGGTTTTTGAATGAGCTTACTGAGTTTTTGAATCTCTAGTGAGTATTTAGTCCAGATCAGTCTGTCAGGAAAAAGCATGTAATCCCAAAGCAGTAAGGCCCTGAAAGTTAGCCTTGTTTGCCTTTTCCGTTTTTCTGATTGGGGGGAAAAAAGGTTGAGTAACACCAGTGATCATAACTGATGGCAACCAGAAGGAACGGGGCAGAGTCCAGTAGTTTTGGTCCCGGCTTCACGCCAGGAAGGCGCTCTGCTTTTCTTGCCAGTCTGGGTTCCCGCAGGGAGGCGACGGCAGCGGTGCTGCGGACGCCAGGCTGCCCCGCACGCCTTGGTTTGCAGTGGTGTCTCATTCACTGAGCCGCCATCTCTGTTTGGACTTGGGCACGAGTAAGCATCAAGAGTGTGTTTCGATGGACGTTTTGTTTTTCAGTCTAGCTTGTACAAAGAGGTACTCACAATTTAAATTATCAAAACCATTTCTTAAACATCAAGCCAGCAGCACATTTAGGTCAAATTAGTGATTTCTTGACGCTGAATCACAAGTCTGTGAGAACCTTGCTGGAAATTATTAGCAAATGTTTTAAAACGTTTAATGGCGTTTCCTGCTGTGTGTTATCCACGGTTCTCGAAGCTCCCAGGCCTGCAGTAATAATATCCACACACTTTGCAGTTCGGTTGTGATACATGACATCCCAGTTCTGCCTTCGAACCCCACACCACTCTTGTGAATAAGTGGCTGTAGTTCTGCTTTCTAGAAGAGTAAACAGGGATAGGCGTTTAAGTGACTTGGGAGGCACATGGGAAGGAGGGAGAGCACAGCTCTGCTTTTCCCGGCACCACAGCCGTCTCCCAGTAGATTTTAAACGTGTGCTTCGACGCGGACAGGGACAGTGGGGACTAACACAGCACTCTCGCTCTGCTGCTCCCGCTGCAGGATGATGTGGGCGGCCGGGGCGGTCGCAGCCATGTCCAGCATTACCTTCCCAGCCGTCAGCGCGCTCGTCTCACGGACTGCAGATGCCGATCAACAAGGTGAGTGGACGGGAACCGGTGACAATGATTTAAAAGTACAGGATACTCAAACCCTGCGTTCTCGCTGGATTTTTCTTGCAGAGGATTTTTCATTGTTTTCATTCAGAAGAAAAGCAGGTTCTAGGGTGTTGCCCTTCGGTGGGTGTATGTAGCCTGGCCTCTCACTTTGAACATGTGCTCCTGTCTAGTCTTTTGCTAGAAAAGGTAGTGATGAAAGTTGGCCACCTTATATTCACTAACCATTTACTTATTACGTGCTTGCTATGATGTGCTAGACACCTTGGGGACAGAAGATAACCCTTTCATTAAAATCTCACGTTTTAGCTATCTAAAGACATATAGAAAACTTACTATTGTCTTACCCTTTTGTGGCAGGAACACTTTAATTCCTAAAATGCTAACAGATGAGGAATAATTGTTTGAAAAGCCTATGTTTTACGTAGTCATAAGGAAAAAGAGGGGTGTGACAAACGAGTGCTAGTGGTCACTTGGCTGATAAATGAGGAAAGGCCTGTGGCCAAAGCAAGTTGCATTTTCATTTTGGGAGAAGATCGCAGAGATAAACAAAAACCAAACTCTGTAAAAAGGGACTGTATTTGACTAAATGAGGTCTTAAGTAGCTACCTGGGGACAGTTTTGTGTAACAGTTGTGCTTATGAACTCATGCCTGGTTTTGAGCCAGGAGATGTTTCCAAGAAAAGAAAGTGCTTCTGCCCACTTGCTAGATGCGTGCCTGGGCCTACCTGAGCTGCCATGTGCATCAGACAAGCTCACTGAACTTTGCAGAGCTGATGGCTTCTAAGTAATTTTTCATGCCATTGCATAAGTAAGTTGCTAGTGTCTGATAAAAGCTTTGGTTTTAGAATAAATGATTTCAGTTCTGGGGTAGGAAAAAATAAATGGTATACTAAGTAATTTGTTTAAACAATTCAGGCGTCGTTCAAGGAATGATAACAGGAATTCGAGGACTGTGCAATGGTCTGGGACCAGCTCTTTATGGATTCATTTTCTACATATTTCATGTGGAACTTAAAGAACTGCCAATGACAGGAACAGACTTGGGAACAAACACAAGCCCACAGCACCACTTTGAACAGGTAATTCTTCATATATGTGATAAAAGTGTACTTCATTTGGCTGGATTGAAAGATGATTTTTGGTCACTAAAGCTTTTGAGAGTCTTATAACTTTAGACTGAATAAAAACACTTAAAACCCCAAACCTAAGGGACTGTGTCCTCCTGCATACTCTGTAAAATTGGCTGTGCATCCTTTCTCCCCTGGGTAGTTAAAAAATTATATATTCTACTTTGTCTCACGATACCGTGTGGCACAGGGAACCACCTGTCTGCACGACTGCCTGCTTCTCATCTGAGACCACCAGAGTGTTAGGGTTCCCCGTATTGGGTGCTGGCAAACGTCTTGGTTCACGTGTCCGCTATATTCCCCTCACAACTGAAAAACATCGTCGTCGTTTCAGCCAGTACAAGCAACTCATCAGTTTCCTTGTATTTAGCAGAATTCTACACTAATCTTCTAACCAGTTAAGACTACTTTTAAATAAAAAAGAATGTGTGGGCTCTACACAGGTAAAACTGGCGATGCAAGTTTTTGCTAAAAATGAACGTAATTGGGCCAGGAGAGAGGTCTGTTTGATTCTTCTCATAGTAAAGGCATTATATGTGGTGCCCTTACTTTCGGTCACTAAAGAATACAATTACCTATTTAAACAAAGAAAATGGTAATTGATTCTGCTACTGTAGTTATTTAATATTGTAATGTAATGTCACATGCTTGATTTTACTTTTGAAATCTGCTTCCTCTTGAACAGATTAAGCGAAGGCCTACAGAATGTGTTCAGATTTTATGCTACAAATGACAGTATATTTTTTTGCATGTGCTGTTTTAAAAAAATCTTACGGCTGCTTCTTGGGTCAGCTGTTATCTCCCCAGAACTCTGTAGGTGTGATAGTGTTTATTTTCTCCTAAAAAGGGAATATGTTTTCTAACTGGGGCTTTAATGAAGGAGAGGCGCTATTGGCTTTTAACTCACAGCAGTTAGTTATTAAAAAGATAAGCAGTTTCTTCTCAGCGAAGATGTTTACGCAGAAATCCTGATTATCTTTTTCGTCCTCAGAATTCCATCATCCCTGGCCCCCCTTTCCTCTTTGGAGCCTGTTCAGTACTGCTGGCTCTGCTTGTTGCCTTGTTTATTCCGGAACATACCAATTTAAGCTTAAGGTCCAGCAGCTGGAGAAAGCACTGTGGCAGCCACAGCCACCCCCACAGTACGCAAGCGCCAGGAGAGGCCAAAGAACCTTTACTCCAGGACACAAATGTGTGACAGCTGAAATCAGGAAGACTTTTCTATCAGCACCCAGGTCTTAGTTTTCACCTGTAGTTCTGGATGTACATTCCACTTCCATCTGCCATGGACTTTAAGATTGTCTTAAGACATGATCTGCATGAACTCCGTGGAAACTAAAGAGAACCGAAGCGAACTGGACAGTTTTCCAAAGATGTTACAGTTTCTTTTGAAAAGAAACCTTTTGTTTATTAGCACCAGTTTCTTGCCACTAAGCTGTTTGTTTTATTATACATCCCTTAATTAAAATTAAAAACTATATATGTAACTTCTTAGATACTAGCAATGTCTCTGCTACCATTTCCTTCAGGTGTTGAGCTTTAATTCTATTTATGCCGACTCGCAGTGAGACAGAGTAGGTAGTATGGCGTGGACCTGTTCGTTTTAACATTGTAAAATCCTGAGTCAGATTTTAATATTGTAAAATCTTGGGTCAAATAATTCAAAGCCTTAATGCAGATGCACTAAAGTAAAGAAATGGTAAATGAATTGTTTGCATTTTAAAAACAAAACTCTTAAGAAAACTGTACTAAATCTGAATCATGTTTCAAGCTTGTTTGTAGTAATTTTATTTTTAACATTATTCACTACTGTTTTTGAAGTGAAAAAATATCAGCCATTTAGAATTTAAATTGGGGTGTTTGGAGCCTGTAAGTCTAAATGCTGGCTCAAATTTGTTCCCCAACTACTTATACCACTATTCTTTTAATGTTTGCATAATCATAAGAACCTCAACACTTGAATACATAATCTAAAAATTATATAGTAAAGCTGGTAGCCTTGAAAATGTCAATGTGATATCTATATGTAGATAAATATATATAGTGGCCTTTCAGGACTGTCACAGTAACACTTTATTTACAGAGCTAATGTTTGTCCTAAATTTTCAGGACCCTAGAAGAGAGCTTTATACAATTACTGATGTGAATTTCTCTAAAGTGTATATTTTTGTGTCCAGTTATATTATTTAAAAAAGTGTTACTTTGTAAAAATTGTACATATAAAGTATTGTATAGTTTACACTGTTTTCATCTTGTGTGTGGTTATTGCTTAATGCTTTTTAAACTTGGAACATTCACTATGGTTAAATAAGGTCTTAAAAGAAATGTAAATATTGTTAATAAAATTAAATATTTTAATGAGTTTTTTTTTTAAAGAAAGTCTTGATCTGTGATTCCCTTATAAGGCCTACCTATTTTGGCTTTATTTGTTACCGTATCATTTTACAGTAACAAATAAATCAAAGCTTTATACCTTCTTCCTTTGAATCCATTTCTTTTCCCTTGCTTAATAATATACTACTGTAGAAAGACAAAAGGAAAGAAATGAAAATTTGGCCCATAGATTAATGAAGTACTTAATCTAAATATAGATGTTGGAGGTCAATCATACTTGTTTTTATATACTGTTTACATGTCATATTCCCAAAATATTAATACTTTTATTAACAAAGCTCATAGTTTACAGAAATACATGACTGCAACATTTTGATTATTAACACATGTACAACTGTACACAGCGAAACAGTTTCAAAAGTTTAAGAGGTAGAACAAATCATTAATTAGCACACCCAAGTCTGTACATACACATTTAATACCAGAAAAGTCTTTACCAAGTTGGTATCCAAAGGATCTCTATCCTATCTTTCAGAAATTTTCCCAATTTTCTATGTGTAGATATGGAAAAAGGATATCTATATTTAAAGAGCTACCCATATGACATGTATCCCATCCAAACCCTGTCACAATGTTTTATATTACATACTATTTACAAGAAGGATTCCAATATTGCCAAGAAGTTTCTTTCCAGATTATGAGTACCTTCAAGTTACTGTAACTAAGTATTCTTACTAATGTAGTATATCTAAATGATGGGGGAAAAAAGTGTATATAAAATGTCACTACCTAACAATGGTTAATACGTTTTTCAGATTAGCTCCCTAGTTTCAAACAGTTTACAACTGCCAGCAGAGTTTCAAGAGTACCATACGACTCAATATTGTGTCTTCATAAAAAAATTAGCAAAGATTCTTTGTCTCACCATGGAAGCCAGTAACACTGGTATGTCATTAACATCTTGAAATGTCTCTTTCCTCATCTGTGTAATAAGGTCCTTGAAAGTAATGTATCACATGAGCATTAGCAATCTCCACAAACAAAAACTGATTAAGTTTTCTCAAGAGAATGCGACTCTACTGGATGGTGGTCAACAAGAAAACAAAATGGGACCCTGTGATTCTGGGTGAGTTTTTTTAAAAAATCACCTCATTTTTTTCCAAGGAGCAATTCTTATTTGAAACTTCTAATTATAGGGAAGTGAAGAAAGTTAACTTCTTACAGTTTGTCATTTTGCCTACTGTATTAAGCAAGCATGAAAATGAACCCATTCTGATACAAAAATGAGAATTCATGATGGTCTCATAGTAAAGATTTTGTATAAATACTAATTTTTAAAACAAAACTTCACTAATACAGATATAACTGCATAACAACTAGAATTCCAAATGAAAAAACTGGGTGAGTGCAGACTTCCAGGAAGCATTAAAACCCTATAAACTCTGAGGCTCAAATGGCCACAGTGCTTTCTCCCTGACGTGGTCATGTAAATAGACTGTCCAAAACATTTTTACAGTAAATTTATCAAAATTAATATTATTCAAAAGCTAATTTAAAGGTTTCAAGGAAAATATTTACTTGCTATGAAGGATTTATTTCATTGATTTAAGGCAATTTTAGGACTTTTCCCTTTAAATATCAATACAGATACCTCAGGAGATAATCATTTTCCCTCATAATTCTCTGATGGCAAATTTAAAATTTTTATTGTACTAATAAAAATGATAAAATGAATTGATAGAATTCTTTGGCTTCATACTATTCCATCTGAACAGGCTGTAATTTACCCAGATACTCAGTATGATTAGAATGTCTTTTACAAGGTTCAACTCTTTCCTTAGAACTTCTGAGAATGTCTAAGGATTAGTTTAATAAAATTCATATTAGTATTCTATAAAACACCATGTTCCAAACTACAGAGTGTCATTTGCTCAGGATCTTCACCAGTCCCTAAGTACCAACTTGCTCCCCTCAACTGCATAAATGAGAGCAGTACTGAAAGGAACCAATCCAATACAGCAGCTCAGGTCAACTTGCTTGTTTAAGATTTGATCTATGCTGTCACTATATTTTTAAGCCACGCAACTTTCTAAAATTGAAAAAAAAAAAAAAAGTAAAAGATACTAGGACTAACTGTTCGGTAACTGCCCAGGGAAATACGCTGAAGACGCAGAAGGGAGCACTGCGGGCTTTGAAGATGCCTGTAATGCTCCTACAGTGCCATCTTTCTGATGCTCTGCAAATGAGGACAAGAAAAGATTATTCATAATCACGTAAGTCTGTATCTAATACATTTAATGAAACCAGTGTACAATCCATTTTAGAAATGTCTTCTCACCTGCATTATTAAACAGATTCTGGCTGAGCCCCCGTAAAGGAATGCTATCTTCCCTTTTCTTCAGATACTTGGACTCCAGCCCTAAATTTTCACCACTTGAAAGGAAAATAGTAATTATTTACTTATTTTAACAAAGTTTAATTTTTTCTTTAGTAATTAACTCTGAGTGTTTAATCTCTCTATATATACATACACTATATACAAAATAACTAAGTTATATATATAGCTTTGTTCAAAACAAATCACATTCTTCTCTGGGTTCTTAAGCAAATAATTTAATCTCTTCATAAGCCAAAGTACACTTCCCAGTAGAGAGTAAGTTATAATAAATAACGTTAGAAAGCTAGAAAAAGGAATGTAGAGTAAATAAAAATTCTATGAGTACTATAAAATTTTAAATAGTAATGCATAAATGGTACATGACAGAAGAAAAATACACATTATGCCTTGAGAATATTATTTAATTTCTATCACATCCTATATTTAAAACGAGTAAGATTTCTTTCTCCTTTGACCAAAAGCTCCTCAAAATTTTGTAGTGCTTCAAAGTTGTTATTACTAAATATCAATACAGATTGTACAATAATGAATTCTGGTCAGGTGACTATAAATATGAAATTCTGAAAAAACAAAGGAGGAGGGGGCATGTCTGTGGTTACATTTTTCCTCTTTCTACCACTAGATTTCTTCTTGTGAAATCTGTCCACTAGTACACTTGTTCTCTAGCAGTACACTTGTAAGAAGTTAAAGTCTCTTGCAAAACAATGACATTTTATCTTTAAAAGTAAATGATAGTCTTTTCCCAGTTTTCAGAAAAGAATAAAGTGGGTGAATAGGTCTTTTTCAATTTTAATTTTTTCTTTAACCTCTGATACCCACTGCCACTTATTAACAGCTGACAAGACAACAAACCAATTCTAAACAGAAAAAAACTCAAAATAGCTGAACAGTCCTAATTTTATGGACACATGATTGATTTTGTACTACAAATATGATCAATTTTTTCTGCAAGTAAAATTGTTCTTGGTGTGCAGATGATAGAGTTAAACATATAAAGATCATGGTATTAATATGAATTCCAGGTGCTCCGCCACCTAAACAAGTATGAGATTAAATATAATAAGCATACACATTTCAGAACTTAAAAGAATTCTCACCTTTTTAAAAAAGGGAGGCCCATCAACATTAACTATTTTAATACTCATTTTGGTGCCAATATTAGAGGAAGCAGTGAATAAAGGCCAGAGAGTTGGAATACAAAGCCTCTGAGCCATGCCAGCAACTTAGTTTGCAATGTACTAGGATGGTGACAGTTCATGATAATGAGGGCCAGCAGACAGGCCTTAAACTGGTTAAATTTTAAATAAAGAAACATAATGATAAGAAAACAGTATTACAAACACGAAGACTACTCAGAGAGACAAGTTTGCATATATAAATTGTTTACTTAGCCATAACTCATGATTTAACAAGCTTCACTATGCAAAACCTGCTTAAGATCTAAAAATTAGGCAAGGAATCTCTGAGTAGGCAAAACAGAAATCACAGATTGGCACTGAAGCTTATTTATGTTAGCTTGGCTAAGGGGCAACCTCACAAGCCATTTTATTCCTATTTACCAAAGAATTCTAACAGTTCACCTAGCTGATTTCTCAGATTACACTGTAAGCATAACTGAGAAAAACAAAGAGCTTCCAGAGACAAACATAGCCATTATAACAGGAAACAAAAAATAGCCAACTGTGAGGAATTTAAAAGATTTCTCTTTACTTGCCCAAGAATATTTCAAAGTGTGTTCTTCATTTGTGTAGGAAAATCTTTTTAAAATATTAAATTCTACTATATATCTATCGCACTTTTTAAAAAAAATATGAGAAACCTTTTTCATAGCTAAAAGTGACTCAAACTTAAATCTCACTGATCAGAAACTTAAAATGTCATAAGTAAGTGGATATCATAACTTTCAAACACTGATAAAAACTCTTTAAGGAAACTTTCAAAATTGCAAACACTAAATTTTATGTCAAGAACTTACTTTTCCTTATCAGTGGAGCAAGGATTAATAGTTCCTGATTGAACATCTCCAAGTGATGTACTTGGTTTTGTAAACTGTAAATTAAACTGAACCTGTGAAGAGGGAAAACATCTTATGTAACTGAATTAATGAGACCTGAGACAATTTTATATGGAAACAGGTGGTTAAATTTTTTTCTGCTAAATCTAGACCATATAAGTTCAACCTATATTGTATAACATAAGCACATCTTATTGAGAAGATTTAATTTAAAAAATCCTATTTCTCCTTGCCAAAAAGTTCCTGTCATATAAACAAGATGAACAGCATAAATCAACAATTATTTTGAAACAAAAACATGAACACTAAATACATTTAAGCAAGTGTTATAATGCTAAAAGTATCCAAGTACCACAATGATGCACTTATCTCATGCATTCTGAGAATTCTTCCCTTTTCAAAAACCTTCAAAGCCTGTCATATTTATTCAAGGATTCTAAATGAGTGCTAGGAGTTTGAATTTTGAAACAGTCAAATGTAATCCAAGATTCTACGCAAAAGTCCAAACTAAAATAGCAAGCATACAGGACATAGCAGTTTATTTAAAGTAATAATGACTGTTACTGAGTGGGTTTCATACCAGGAATGTATAAATGGGATTTATGCTAGGAAATCTATACACATAAGCACCATACTAATAAATCAAAGAAAAAAACTGTGACCACTTGCATGCAAAAAGTAAAGGTATGAGAAGATAGTATCAATTTTTGGCAAAAACTCAAAAGAAGAATAGACAGATACTAGCTTAATAGGATAAAATTATAAATTAGAAAGGTATTTGCTGTACTTGGTGACCAAAGTTCAATATTCTAAAGCTATCAGTTCTCCCTACATTAATCTATACATTTAACATGATCACATTAAATACAAATAGCACTTTTAAAACTGAGACAAGATGATTCTCATATTCCTTATAGAAAAATAAATATGCAAGAAGAGTGAGGAAAGTTAAGAGTCTAAGATATTAATACATAACATAGTTTCCAGCCACCATTCATAAATAATTAGAAAACTCAGAAACAGACAGTGCAAGACTATGATCTCTGAGAGAACTATGTGATCTGCACAACTGACCCCCCCCTTCCTAATCAGAGGCACTTCCTAGGTACAGAGAAAGAACATCCCTGCTAAGCGGAGGGGATCAGAATCAGTTTAGAGAGGCTGAGATGACTGGAGGCTAAAAGGCAGAATTCTGATGAAAAGAGAGCTATAAAGAGAACAAGCCCCAGAAATCTGCACATGAATCCCCTTGAGTTTTTGCTGAGTAACAGACACATGCACAGGGTAAAAACCCACAGTGCTGGGCAAACACAACAGGAGAGTTTTAAGCTGAACAATTTCTAAGGTTTATACTCATGGAGACAAAGTAGAGAGTCCTTGTAATCATTTTAAGGCCTTCACGGGGGAGCTATAAATGGTCACAGCTTTGTAACAGTGCTGAACTATCCCCAAGTAAAAGCTACTTTAAATGCATCCTAGTAAAGCTAAAGAAAAAAAAAAAAAAAAAAAAAAAACAGAAAAAAGAACTCAAAGGGACCACGGGGATCCACAAGTAACTTAAATACTTGCCACTCTTTAAAGTAAGACAACAAAATCCAGACATCAACAATGTGACATTGACAATGTTCCACATCCTATCAAAAATTAATAGAAATGACAATAAGTAGGAAAATATGAGTCATACCAAGAAAAATCAGTCAACAGAAACAGACCCAGATACGACAGAACAAGGACAGACATGTTAAAACAATGTAACTCTGAACAATTTAATGGAAATCAAGTATGAGAAAAATAAAAGATATAAAAAATGAAATGGAATCTATAGAGGTGATAAATTCAACGTCTAAAATGAAAATTTCTCACTGGATAGGATTAATAGCAAATTAAACACTTACAGAAGAAAAATTAATGAACTTTAAGACACAATGTTAGAATCTATATAAAATGAAGCAAATGATAATGAAATAAATGTATGAAGTCTGAATGGGACAATATCATGTGATCAACCCTGTGTAACTGGAGTACTAAAAGGAGATAACAGGGGAAAAAAAGTGAAGAACTAATGGCCAGAATTTTCCAAACTGGTGAACTATAAACCCACTGATCAAAGGAGCTCAATAAAAAGTCCCAAGTGGATAATAAAAGACATGCACTACACCATATATTATAAAAAAGTTGCTGAAAAATCAATGATAAAAACATCTAAAAAGCATCTAGAGAAAAAAGTCACTTTCTAGAAGAAAAGTGATAAACATGACTGTTGATTGTCTTGCCAAAACCTATTCAATCCAGACAACAATGGAATGACATCTTCAAAATGCTGAAAGGAAAAAACAAAAAACAAAAAACTTGTCAACCTGAAATTCTATATGCAGAGAAAATAATGCCAAAAATATAAACGTAAGACAGAAGCAGAAAGAATTCATTGCCCACAGACAGGCACTATAAGAAATCTTAAAGACCTGCCCTGTAAGAAACCTTAGTTACAGGAGAAAGGGAGATGGTACTAGATGAAAATGTAGATCTATACAAAGGGACAGAGCATGTAAATAGAAAATATACGGGTAAAACAAAAGGACTTTTCCCTCTTTAATTTCTTTAAAAGACATTTGGTTGTTTAAAGAAAAAAAAAGTGGGGTTTATAACTAATTCAGAAGTAAAATTTTGGCAATAGTTAGCAGGTCAGGAATGAGGAAATAGAATTATATTATTTTAAGGTTGTTATATGGGAAGTAATATCATATTTTAAAGATAGATTATAAGATGAAGATGTAGACTGTAAACTATAGAGAGAACAAAAAGCCAATAGTAAAGGTAAAACAATGCAAAAATGAGCAATTAACTGAAGGCAGGATTAAAGTAGAAAAGAGGGAAAAAGAACAGATGGGATATGTAGAAAACAAATATCAAGGTGATAAACATCAATATATACATTAAACTTTAAATTGTTAAAGACAATGTCAGAATGGATAAAAATATAAGAGTTAAGTACAGAATATCTACAGGAAATCCACTTTTTATAAAGACACAGATTGATAAAAGTAAAAGGATAGAAAATGATGCATCATATAAATACTAATAAGAAAGCCAGAGTACAACATCAAGGTATATTCTTTCTGTTCAGGAAAATGAAAAGAGAAATTCCTAAGTGTCAAAGAGTGAGGAAAACCCCCTTTTCCCCACAGTTCTCTTCTGCCCCAACCATCAGGCAGTTCTACAGAAACAGAGACAATTCTACAGAAACAGAAGCCATAAGGGTAATGGTGACAACAGAAGTGGCCAAGCAGGCCCCTAAAACTCTGAAGTAGGGGAATCACATCCTCTGACCACAGATGCTGTGATCTCACCAGCATGGTGAAACTCTCATTACTTTTTTTTCTTTCTCAGTGCTCCTAAGATACAGACACAATTGCAGGAAGTGTGTCTCAGACCAAGGGAACTCAGGCCCATGCTTTCTAGCCAGTATCCAGGAAGGAGGACCCTGGGGATTCAGAAATGTGTGGGAAATCACAGACAGGAACTCAAGAAAGAGCTCCTATAAAGTTGTGTATGAACTGCTAGGTTCACTTCTAAGCTGGATATGCAAGATTTGACCCTAATTAGCATACCAAAGGCTTTGAGAACTGAACTATGGAATAAACCACTGCTCAGTCACAAAACAGCCACTAGATGATGATGCAGACACAGACAGATCCAAATAACATGGCAAAGTCTTTAAGGACTGAACCGACACAGGAACCACCATCTACAGAAGGTAAGGCAGAACTAGCAACTTGAACAGAACAAGACTATTTGCTAAAACAACTAAAATAAAATTTATAATTTAAAAAATTCACATCCTTCTTAGGATTTAACAAGATCTAAAGACTTATATACTATTCAATATCAGATCCAGACACAATCCAAAATCACTCAACAAAGAACCAGGAAAACCTAAGAAATTCGCAAGGCAAAAGATAAGCCAGCAGATGTCAACACCAAGATGGCAAAGATAATGGAATTATCAGAAAGGCAGTAAAAAATCTCTATTATAACCATGCTCTAGGAAGTAAAAGTGAACACTCTGGAAATAAATGTAAAGAAAAAGTCTCACCAAAAAACAGAGGATGTAAAAAAGAAACAGAAATTTAAGAACTAAAAGTCCCCTGGATAGACTCTGTAGCAGAATGGAGAGTACAGAGGAAAGAGTAAACCTGAAGCTTGATCAATAGAAATGATCAAATCTGAAGAACAGAGAAAAAAATATCTAAGAAAAAAGAAACAAAAGAGAGTATCATGGATATATGGAAAACAGACAAAGGTCAAACATTCTTGTTGCCTGAATTCCAGAAGGAGAGAGGAGTGTGGTACCGAAAACATATTTAAGAAATAATGGCTGAACACTTAAAAAATTTGGCAAAAGGTATCAACTTAGATATCCAAAAAACTCATCCTAAAAAAGATACAGTCAAATAAATCCATGCCCAGACACATCATCAAACTGCTGAAAACTGAAAGACTAAATCTTAAAAGCAGCCTGAGAAAAAGGACACATTATACGTAGTTGAACAATAATGGAATTTACTTCAGGTTTCTCAAAGAAAATACTAATCAGGAATGAAGATGAAAGAAAGGTGTTCCCAAATGAAGAAAAAGAAACTTGTTGACAGAAAACCTCCTCTAAAATGAAAGAATGTTCTATGATTCAGGGAAGTCGTATCAGACGAAAACATGAAACACCAGGAATAAAGGAAGAGCAATGGAAACGGTAAACAGGGACAAATGTAACAATGATTCTCCACTTGAGGGTTTTAGGCATGTGTAATAGTTGACAGCAAAAACTATAGCACTGTCAGATGAAGTTTCCAATGTATATAGACATAATACATATGAAATACCAAAACATAAAGAGACAAAGGTGTAAGGGACTATAAGCTAGTAAGGTATTTATATTCCACTTGACGTGATAAAATATTAGTTCTATAGATACTGTGAAAAGCTAAATATGTTTATTACGATACCTGGAGCAATCACTGAAAAAAAAAAAAAACATTATACAAAGAGACATAGTCAAAAACAAACCAGAAAAACTAAAAAGGAATACTACAAAATGTTCAAATAACCCATAAAGAAGTCAGGAAAGGGAAAACGAATGAAAAATGGTGGGAACAAACAAGATACGCTCTTTACATGAAAAACATTTTAAGTAGGATAGACAGGTTTAAAGAAAAGGGTGGAGGAAGATATTCCATGGAAATATCACTCAAAAGAAAATCTGAATAGCTATATTCATATGAAACAAAGGAGACTTCAGAGCAAGAAAAATTACCAAAAATGGAGGAAATTACACACTGATAAAAGAGTCAAGCAACCAAGAGGACATAACAATTATAAAGGTTTATGAACCTAACAAAAGAGCTTCAAAATACACAAGACAAAAATGCCCAGAAATAGAAGTCCAGGACCAGATGGTTTCACAGGTGAATTCTACCAAACATCCAGAGAAGTTAACACCTATCCTCCTCAAACTATTGCAAAAGATTACAGAGGAAGGAACACTTCTGAACCATTCTATGAGGCCACCATCACCCTGATACTAAAACCAGACAAAGATATCACACACACAAAAAGAAAACTACAGGCCAATACCATTGATGAACATAGATGCACAAATCCTCAAAAAAATATTAGCAAACCAAATCCCACAATACATTATAAGGATCATACACCATGAATAAGTAGCATTTATCCAGGGATACAAGGATCTCTCGATATTTGCAAATCAATCAATGTGATCCACCATATTAACAAAGAATAAAAACCATATGATTATCTCAATAGATGCAGAAAAAGCTTTTGATAAAATTCAATACCCACTGATATTAAAAACTCTCTGGAAAGTGGGCACAGAGGGAACATACCTCAACATAATAAAGGCCATATATGACAAATCCACAGCTAACATTATGCTCCATGTTAAAAAGATGAAAGTATTTCCTCTAAGATCAGGGACAAGTCAAGGATATCCACTCTGGCCATTTATATCTAACATAGGTTTGGAAGCCCTAGCCACAGCAATCAGAGAAGAAAAAGAAATAAAAGGAATCCAAACTAGAAAGGAAGAAGTAAAATTGTCACTGTTTGCAGATGACATGATACTATACATATAAAATCTGAAAGACACCACCAAAAAAATACTAAAACTCGTCAATGAATTCAGTAAAGTTGCAGGATACAAAATTAATAAGAAATCTTGCATTTCTAAACACTAACAATGAACAATCAGAAAGAGAAATGAAGGAAACAATTCCATTTACCAAAAGAAGAAAACACCTAGGAATAAACCCACCTAAGGAGGGAAAAGACCTGTACTGGGAAAACTGTAAGACATGATGAAAGAAACTGGAGCTGACACAAACAAATGGGAAGACACACTGTGTTCATGAGTTGGAAGAATTAATATTGTTAAAATGACCATACTTCCCAAAGCAATCTACAAAGTCAATGCAATCCCTATCAAAACACCATTCACAGAACTAGAAGAAGTAATTTTAAAATGTGTATGAAAACACAAAATATCCCAAATATCCAAAACAATCTTGAGAAAAAAGAACAGAGCTGGAGGAATCATGCTCCCTGATTTCAGACTATGCTACAAAGTTACAGTAATCAAAACAGCATGGAACTGACACAAAAACAGACAGATCAGTGGAACAGAACAGAGCCCCAAAAATAAACTCACACACTTGCAGTCAATTCATCTATGACAAAGGCAAACTATACAATGGAGAAAAGATACTCTCTTCAGTAAATGGTGCTGGGAAAACTGGACGGCTACATGTAAAAGAAAGAAATTAGAATATTCTTTAACATCATATATTAAAATAAAACTCAAAATGGATTAAAGACCTAAAGATCATATACTATAAAACTCCTAGAGGAAAACATAGGCAGAACATTCCGACATAAATAAGAGTAACATGTTTTTGGACCTGTCTCCTAAAGGAAATAAAAGCAGAAATAAACAAACGGGATTTAATTAAACTTAAGAGCTTTTGTACAACAAAGGAAATCATCAACAAAGTGAAAGGACAACCTACTGAATGGAAGAAAATACTTGCAAATGGTATGACTGATAAGGAGTTTAATATCCAACATATATAAACAGCTCATACAACTCAACATCAAAAAACAAACAACTCGATTAAAAAATGGGCCAAAGACCTGAATATACATTTTTTCAAAGACATATAAATGGCCAACAGGCATATGAAAAGATGCTCAACATCGTTAATCACCAGGGAAATGCAAATTAAAACCACAATGAGCTATTACCTCACATCTGTCAGAATGGCTAAAATCAAAAGAATACAAATAACAAATGTTGGCAAGGATGTGGAGAAAAGGCAACCCTCATACACTGTTGGTGGGAACGTAAATTGGTGCAGCCACTGTGGAACACAGTGTGAAGGTTTTTCAAAAAACTAAAAATAGACCAGCAATTCCACTCTTGTGTACATATCCAAAAAAACCAAAAACACTAATTTGAAAGGATAATCGTGCACCTGATGTTCATAGCAGCATTATTTACAACTACCAAGATACAGAAGCAACCTAAATGTCCATCACAAACAAATGGATGAAAATGTGGTGTACACACACACACACACACACACACACACACACAATGCACTACTACTCAGCCATAAAAAAAGAATGAAAATTTGCCATCTGCAACAACAAAGATGAACTT
Organism: Camelus dromedarius; assembly: GCF_036321535.1. NCBI lineage: Eukaryota > Metazoa > Chordata > Mammalia > Artiodactyla > Camelidae > Camelus > Camelus dromedarius. The sequence continues at coordinate 8,122,223 of NC_087444.1, forward strand.
GGAGGGCATTACACTAAGTGAAATAAATCAGAGAAAGACAAATATTGTATGATGTTACTTATATGTAGAATCTAAAAAATATTAACAAACCAGAGAATAAAACAAAAAAGAAACAGACTCACAGATATAGAGAATAAATCAGTGGTTACCAGTGGGGAGACAGAAGAGGGAGGGGCAACAGAGGAGAAGAGGGGATAAAAGGTTTATTATGGGATTACATGAAATCATGTGTGTGAAACTTTTGAAAATTGTAAAAGCACTAAAGAATTTAAAGAATCTTTCAATAATAAAACAAATGTTTTTAAACTGATAGAAATGGAAACATCCAAAGTAATAACTGGAGATATCAACACTCTTCTCTCAGTAACTGATAAAACAAATAGAAAGACAACAAGGATAAAGAAGAACTGAACAAAATTAACCAACTGGATCTGACTAACATTTAGATCAGTGAAGTTTAACCCAAGACTGTAAGGCTGATATAATATTTGAAAATCAACATAATATACTTATTAAATGATGAAAGAAAAAAACCACACAATCATTAACAATTAATGTATAAAAAGCCACTAATAATGAGTTTAGCAAGTTTCAGGAAATAAGGTCAATATATAAAAATCAATTACATTCCTATACAGCATTAATAAATACTCTGAGAGAGTAATTAATAAAACAATTATATTCACAATAGCATCAAAAGAATAATATACTTAAAAATAAATTTAGTAAAAGAATTGTAATATTTGACACTGAAAACTGCCAAATCTAAGAGAAATTAAATAATATTTAAATAAACAGACATTTAACATTCATGGATTGGAAAACTAAATATTGTCAAAATAACATTTCTTGCAAAATTGACCTATAAATTCTATATACTCTATCAAAATCCAAGCAGACTATTTTGTAGAAACTGACAAGATGATCCAAACACTTACATGGAAATATAAAGTATCTAAAATAATGAAACAAGTTTGGAAAAGAGTAGAGTTGGAAGATTTATACTACTCAATTAAAAAACTTAATAAAGTCACAGTAATCATGACAGTGTGGTATTGGCACAAGGACAATCAATGAAGCAGAATTGAGAGCCCAGAAATCCTTACATTTATGGTCAAATGATTTCCAGCAAAAGTGTCTAGACAACTGAACAAAAAAAGTATTTTAAACAGGTGTTATTAATTGGATATCCACATTCTAAAATAAAAAAAACCCAAGACCCTTAAACCTCATACCATACATAAAAAGTAACTCAGAGTGGAACATAGATCTTATTTTCAACCTGTGGCTGGACAAAGTTCTTAGATATGATTCCAAAAGCATGATCCACTAAAGAAAAAAATCTGATAAACTAGACTTAGTCAAATTAGAAACTTTTTGTGCTTCAAAAGAGAAAATGAGAAAGAAACCACAGATTGGGAGAAATACTTGCAAATCACATACCTGATGAAGGATTTATATCGAGAATATATAAAGAACTCATAACCCAGTAATAAGAGAAACAATCAAATTTTAAAATGGGCAAACGATTCAGTTATTTCACCAAAGCAGATACTTTATATTTCTATGAAAAAAGCAAGGTGTAGATCAGCCAGCATGCACTATTGATACCTATCTATACAGACACTCACGTATACAAACACACATACATTTACAGATATCCTTGTATATCCTTTAAATATTTTTGGAAAATACCACAAGAAATTCTTAACAGTGATCTTTCTTTTTTTCTGAGGAGTGGACTAGGGACCCCCGGAGGGACATATAAATAGTATATCCTCTTATACATTTGGGAGCTTCCCATGCTCATATATTATCTATTTTTTAAAATAGTTAATACAAAAGAAATAGAAATAATTTAGAACCATCCAGTGAATGAGGTAGTTAATCAAACTGAGAAATGCTATCTCTAGATAAAATCTGTCTGTAAATACACACTTTGCACTAAAAACACTATCAAAATAAAGCAATCATCTGATCCTAGATACCTGTTCTCTCATTGTGGAAAATCCCTCATCTACTTCATAATCTCCCCAATGAAATCTGATTGTGTCTTACTTTGTGAAGTTATGCCACACAATAAGAATCAGAATCAGGTATTGTAAAGTGTTTAAGAGATCTTATCACAAGCATTTTCTCTGACATCAAATAACATCTCCTCCTTAATAAGAGTTTAGTTTGAAAGACACTACGGTTTACTATCACAGTGGTGTTTCACCACAAATTGCTCTATCTTTTACAACTAGAACAATGTCTGGCCACAGTCGACATTCATTCAATATTTACTGAATGAATGAACCCTTGGAGACTACTGTCTTCAAAAATAAAGCAGAAGAAACAAGTTATTTTGTCTGTCTTGCTTTAAAATTATCCAGTGATCTATTGGTCAGCATGGCACTATCTTTTAAAATATTTCTATGTACTTCCTTCAGCATGATGTTGCTTCTTATTTAATTTAACTCATGTTATTTTACATCCTCACAGTTAAACATACTTGAATGTACTAAATCTTGAAATTAAGATTTTAAGAAATCAGATATATCACAGATTCAATGTATTAAACATTTTTTTAACTGAATTTAAAAGAACATGTGTGAATCACCATAGCTGCTAGCACAAGACTACCTAGATCAGTGGTCTCCAAAGCAGGCAGTGATTACAACCACCCACTAGCATGAGAAAAAAAATCCTGTGACACTGATTTGTAAAATTTTTTTTAATTGAAGTACAGTCAGTTACAATGTGTTAATTTCTGGTGTACAGCACAATGTCTCAGTCATGCATATACATACATATATTAGTTTTCATATTCTATGTCATTAAAGATTATACGATATTGAATATAGTTCCCTGTGGTATACAGAAGAAAATTTTTTAAAATCTATTTTTATATATATGGCTAACATTTCCAAGTCTCAAATTCCCAACTTTAACTCTACCCACTCCCTTTCCCCTGGTAACCATAAGATTGTTTACTGTCTTCAAGTCTGTTTCTGTTTTTAGATGAATTCATTAGTGTTCTCTTTTTTTTTTACATTCCATATATCAGTGATATATGGTATTTTTCTTTCTATACATATTTTTAATCTCATTCTTTAATTTCTATTTTTAGTTTATTATTAATAATAGCTAACATGAATGAAGCACTTATACATCAAGCACTATTCTAAGCAAACGCATTAGTTCACTTAACTCTCACAATAATCCAGCAAGATACATAAAACTATTGCTCCATTTTTCAACTGGAGAAACTGAAATGTAACCGTTGGATGTTGTTTTTTGTTTGTCGGTAGCTTGCCCAACTTCATACTGATAGAGGCAGGATTTAAACTCTAATGTTAGATTCCACTTTTTAAACCACTATAATTGAGTAGTATATGGATTCAATTCACAATTAAATATTCATATATTGGAGATTCAAGCTTAAAGATTTCATTAAAGATTTCACTGTTGTTGTTGCTCTTGCTATTAGGTATGCATGATCAAAAGAATATGGAGATGCAATGTTCACAGCAGCACTATATACAATAGCCAAGACACAAGCAACCTAAATGTCCATCAACAGATGACTGGATAAAGAAGATGTAGTAAATACATACAATGGAATACAACACAGCCATAAAAATAACAATAACATTTGCAGCAACATGGATGAAACTGGAGATTGTCATACTAAGTGAAATAAGCCAGAAAGAGAAAGAAAAATACCATATGATACCACTTATATGTGAAATCTAAAAAAATTATACAAATGAACTTATTTACAAAACAGAAAGAGACTCAGACGTAGAAAACACTTACGGTTACCAGGGGAGAAAGGGGAGGGTAGACGGATAAATTGGGATTTGCAGATACTAACTACTATGTATAAAACAGATAAACAACAAGGTCCTACTGTTTAGCACACGGGAACTATATTCAGTATCTTGTAATAACCTATAATGAAAAAGAATATAAAAAGGAATATGTATGTATATGTATAATTAAATCACAATGCTGTACACCAGAAATTAACACAACATTGTAAGCCAACTATACTTCAATTAAAAAAAAAAAAGAATATGGAGATTCAACAATGTCCTAGTGAACAGCACAGGGAACTATACTCCACATCTTGTAATAAATCATAATGGAAAAGAAAAATACGGAGATCAGTAAAATAGGAAATCACTGAAAGCTTCCATGTTTAAGAACATACTTGTCATAATAATTCCTCAGATTCCAGAAGAGCTATAACAAAGGTAATATTACTATTTTATAAGTCATATTTAATCCTACCAACTAAGCAATTATCTGCAGAAAGTCTCGTCCTCATTTTGAACATTATATAAATTCCTGGAAAGATGTTTATAATAAAAAGCAACTGTGAATTCAATAATTCTGAAGAAAAAATTTGATACCAAGATCTAAAGCATACTTGAATATACCTATATTTGTTTTAAAAAATAGTATTCCTTTGAATACACATATCCAATTTTCAATAAGCAATGCAAGAAAAGCCAATTAAATGCATCTAAATACTCTTCACATAGTAATGGTCTAAGCATAAAAACTCAGGCTTACTTCTCATTTCATTGAGAATTCTCAATACCTCCGAACAATAGTTAATAAGGCTAAAACTAACAGGAAGTACGTGCCTAGGCAACACCCCCAACTTATTTTTAGGGCAGCTCAAAACTAATTTGACAAACAGTTTATAGCAGCAGTTTCAAAGTCCTCAACTCTAACTTTTATAAAGCATTCTTTTCAAAAATGTTTATCTCCATGATTTAGGAAAAAGTCAATTTGGACCTAAAGCTAGGAAAGAAAACAGAATTAGTGGCTCATCTGGGTGGATTAAATTACTGTGAAAATAGAATTATAATACACAAGAAAACAATGTATAAATCTAAGACATTAGTAATAACAATAATGATGAAAAGCGGGTGGAAAGAAGCCTTAGCACCTAAATCAGGGTTTAGAGGGATTGCCAAGCATATGCTATTTGAGATAATGCTGCCAGAAGTGTATTTTACAATGTTTTATAAGTCCACCTATCAGACCCTTAAATCCTGACAATGGAATCCAAAAATGTCACCACAGCTAATAATATACCAGTAATATGAAGTCAGTAACTCTAGATAAGTTTGACCATTGTAGGAGATGTAAGTAAAAGAATGAATAAAAATGGAGAGGTTGAACAGGAATAAATCAAGTTTAAGCATACTGATATCCAGGTTTTCATAAGTTATACTGACCCAAAAAATATCATATAGTGCATATATTTCCTGTAAGCATATATACTATTCAGAAATAAACTCATCTTATACATCATCTAATACTTAGCAACTGATCAAAGGAAAAAAATTTAAATGAAAAACATTTGCATGTTTATAAACTCCTATATTTTTTTCCCCAAAAAGAGTGTATTAGATAACCTGGCTACCTTTGGTCCTGAAACTGGATGGATAGTATTTTTGGCAGATAGAGGATGGGGAAAGGTGTTCTGGAATGCAAACGCAGAGGAGACAGGATAACCAATCCCACAAGTTGGGTAAGTCAGTCTACCATCAACCTAAAAATAAAAACATAGAAAAGGTTAAGAATGAGAAATGAGTTCTAAATAGTATTTGGTGATCCATCATCTATTATTAAATACCTGACAGTTAAGAGCACTATCTCAGAGGCCAATTTTGTCTACGATGACACCACAAAACTCTGCTTTATTTTACAGCATGAGGCTGGATACCTTTGCCCAGAGGGCTCTTCAGGGTAGCTGTGCAAGTTTAGACAAAACAAAACCACTGGAACCTGCCTCTGAACTGAAGTAAAACAAAGACCTCTGAATCACCTTGGTTCCCTCTAAGCCTCCCAATCCTGAAAAGGGGAGTGAGGGGCTAGAGTCATAGATCAAGAGTCCAATCAGGGATAAAATAAAAATAATTTTCTACCAGGTTGAGTAAAAATTATGTTTGTGTTCTTAAGTAGACTAAGACAAAAGTCTGCTCTGCCACTAATTTTCAATATAGTAACATCACTATTAATGTCATGAAAACTTTAGTTTTGTAAGAGGACAAAACACAAATCTTAAGAAGCACTTATGTGTATCTGTGGCTGCATGACAAAAATACCTTTCACACAGCTATTTATCATCAGTCATTAAGATTAAGCCCATAAAGTTTTTTCAAGTTTGTAATTCAGTACCAAGCATTTCATTCTGCACCTTTTCCCAGTTTAGCAGAAATATTATCCCTTCTTGAAACATCAAGTACTATTTCATTTACTAGGGTAGGTTAATAATTCAGATCACGGATTTGCATTTTAAATACCCCGCCAATGGCTTCCAAAGACTACCAGAAACATATCTATAGTGTACATGCTGCGTTTGCTGCTCCTTGCAACAAAGAAGACCGCACACTGTGGGGATCCTAGTAAGAGGGGAGGCTCAGTAAGGCAGTGTTAAAGGGACTTACCTACTGGATTTGGGTATGTGTTAGGTGATTTAAGGAACAGTTTAAGGACATGAGGCTTTGCTGTGGATTGAATGCTATTAAGAAATGGGGATAATTGTATGACTGGGTACCTGAATAAATTTTATCTAATAAGACAGGAGGAATGTATTAAGGCTGAAACTGTAATTGGTAATGAGTAGCAGTCACACTTTAGCCAGGAAAGGAGGATGCTTGCCCATTTGTGTGGTTTGGCAATGTCATATTTTTGTCTGTGTTCAGACATGATTATAAAGTTGTCTTGTTTTTGCCTTGATCCATCACAATTACAGAGTGGTCTCGTCCAAGGCTGATATTCTGTGAAACTGTTTATGATCAACAAGGCCACTTCCTAGCAATATGTAGGCCTAGCTGAGACCAGACCTCAGGTCCTCAGAGCCAGAAAGCTTAAATCTCGTAACTAGGTTCTTCCAGAATCTAGAGCTGACAAGCCTTTCTCTTTTACTTCTAATGGAATTCTGTTTAGGCTCCTTCCGTCCCAATTCTAAATTTGAGGCCATAATCTATTCTCCTTTCTTGAAGTCCCCTAAATACTTCGTGTGTGTGTGTGTGTGTGTGTGTGTGTGTGTGTGTGTGTGTGTGTGTGTGTGTGTGTGTGTGTGTGTGTGTGTTACAGTTTTTCAGCACATTTGGCATTACTTTTTTTAATGCTGAATGATTTGTATATTCATCAAAATCTTACAAAGAAATGTGCCTTTAAAAGCTTCTTTGTTAAGAACAAATATACCTTTACGTCCTACTTCCAAATGCAACTTAAACTCTACTTCAGTATCAAAAACTAGAACTTCAGTCATATTAGTACCAGAACCTAATATTTTTGTTTTCAAAAATTTACTAAGAACATTCACAACATCTTAATTTAAATCTTACCACATTGGAGTTTGGAGAAATTCCACTTCTGATGGTATTGCTCCCAGAATGTAGAGGTGAGGTGGTAGAAGGTCCCAACACATCTTGCTTTCTCACTACCTGATTTTCATTTAGTTCTTTATTTAACCATGTGATTACTTAAACAAAAGAACAAGAATCAAGCTAAAGAATTTTGAATATTTTAATCTTTCTAATAATTTTAGAAGACTATTGAAAAGTTTTTTTGAAATTATTTAAAGTTTTTAAAACCACCTTATGTCACAGGAGAATAATACAGATTCACCTAAATTTCTGTCATTAACGATCTTGTTTTAGAAACTGCCACACAGGATTCCTTATTCTTTTACAATTAGAAACACATATTTCTGCTAGTCAAGGATCTCTTTGAAGGTTTTCATTTCTAGAAGGATATTTTACAGTTTATTTAAAGTTCAAATTCTTATTTCTGATAATCAATACTAGAAACTGAGAAACAGTTAAAGCTTAATCTCATTATTTTTGTTTCAAATAATTCATATTATTGCTAGTAGCTAAACACAGCAATTATAACAAGGAGTGAAGAATTTAAATAGCAAATTATAGTCAATATTTTCAACATTTTTAATTATTATTAAATATTAATATTCTATTAAGTTTTAATTTTGGGTTACAATACATGTGATAGGGTCTTTTTTTTATAATGATGTAAATGCTTTATAGGGTAGATGATAAAATTTACTATAGCAAAGATATTAAGATGGTATATTTAAAGATTATTTGTGTATAGCAATATCTTGATTTACCTAGATTTATTAATTCAAATAAAATTTTCAGGTTGAGAATAAAACTACAAACCTCATTTACATAAAAAAGGTAAAATACTTACATTTTTCATTATTTTTCAGAAGTTGTTTGCTTTCTTCAAGTTTCTGAACAGTTGCTTCTAATTGTTCTTGTAGTTTGCATACCTGAAATACGTAATCCTCATACTAAGTATAATAAAGACTAAATTAAAAACTGAAGAAATGTATTACTATTGAGTAATTAATTACTATTATTATTAAATAAGAAAGAAATCAGCTAACCAATGTAATAAATTATATATGTACACATAATTACACATATACATACATATACACACGCACACAGACATATGAACGAGGTATTTCAGTAATGATAAGTAACTTCTCAAACTGAAATAGGTTATTAAGTTCTGTTCATTATAGTCACATTCTTTTGGAAAAAAAAGCCAAAGCCATTCTCTAATATAACAAAGCAGAAACTGAAACAATATATCTGAGGAAATTTGTTATGCTTTGCAAATAGTTACACAAACAAAAAATATAAAATATTAATTACTTCTTGCTCTTTAATTCGGAGAGACTGTCCAACATCTTGTAATTCCTTTTGTTCCTTTTGTAATTTTTCTTCCTTCTCAGCCAAGAGTTTCTCCTGCTGAATAGTTACTGTATTCTTCAGTTTCAATTTACCCATTAGAGTCTTTAGATCCCCTTGTAACTTCTTGATAATTTCATTTGCCTGTAAAAGAGCTTCATATGTATATCTCTATATAATCCAATGAAATATTAATATTCTATTAAGTTTTTAAAAACAAACCTTAAGAAGTTCAGCTGATAATGATTTTATTGTAGCTTCAAGTTTTCCTAGTTGTACCTGATTTTTCTCACCATTTTCTTCTAAAGCCACCTGACATGTATTTTTAAAAACATGAATAATTAGGACATTTGTGTTTATTTAGGAAAAGCATCACTCATAAATATGATCATCAATTTAAGAAAATTTTAAAATAGACCTTTTGTTCCTGGATTGTATCAAATGCTTCTTTTGTTCTTAAAACAAGCTGGTCCTTATCCTTGATTTCCTGTTCTAAAACGGCCACTTTTGTTTGTAGCTGATTAATATGCTTTTCTTTTTCATGGCATTCAGCATCTAGTGTAGAATTCTCTCTTCGCAAAGAGAGAACTTCTTGCTTAGCCCGCTGGAGCTCCTAGAGGACGGAAAGAAGGGCGCATTATGAAAAAGGGAAGTTGACTGGTTTGGTTATTTATAACTAAGATATTTAAAATAGAAAAAGTCTCCTTAATAGTTTTAAAGGTCTAGTATTGATGTTCTTTAAAGGACATGAAGGTCTCTCTCTAAAGGTCTACGTGACTTGTAGATTTGGAATATAATTGTAAAATGTGTTAATTCAATCACAACAAGGGAAAACAAAACAATCCTGATTTATGAATTACTACAACTTGAAAAAACCAGCAACAAGAACTTTCTGAAATTTACAGTTTTAAGAAATCATTTAGGTAATAAATGCTCATTGTAACAGAATTTCAAAATACATAAAATAAACAAATAAAGCCTATCATTCTACCATCTAAGCGGTGATTCGCCGTCTAGTCTGCATGCTGGAATCCCCTGGGAAGCTTTCATAGCTCCCGATGCCTGGTACCATGTCCAAGGATTCTGCCTTCATTGCTGTGAGGTGTGATCTGAGCTCTCCAACTGACTCGAAGGGTAGTCAAGGGTGAGAGCCATAATCTAGAGTTACCATTTTTCTCTCTTGCTTATCTATACAGATTTACTTTTTTAAAGGGACTATATAGTGCAATTTTATAATTTTCTTCATAGAATATACTACAAATATCTTTTCACATCAACAAATATGTTAACACTCTGGATTTCCTATTGGTTCAAGCTTTAAAGCAAAAACAAGCAAACAATAATTGTTAATAAAAAATCGACTGTGTAAAAATCTAGACTAGATCACATCTCAATCAGTTAATACCAGCCCAAATGTTGCCAGTATACTAAAGTCCACTATGTAGTATTCCTAGTTAGTTTTCATTTTTAATAAAAAATTTACAAAATACTTTAATAGTATTATAACATAAGGGTTTTAGAAGCACTATTATACCAAGTGGTTTTAGAAGTGCTAACAACAGATAAATGCAAAACCTGGCTCCACTGTGTGATCTTGGGAATTACTTAACATCCTTAATTTTCAGTTCCCTCATCTGTAAAACAGAAATAACACTTCAAAAATTAACTGATTTCATCATCACAAAAACCCTTATGTAAACTATGTAGCATATAGCTGATACATAGTAAATACTTAATAAATGACAGTAATTATTATTTTTAGGGCACTAACATTTAAAAGGTATACTTTAATTTAATTAGGTAACAATACTCAAAAGTGAAAAATGGAAAGTTCCCAGGACTCATAATTTGAAAGTCTTTTGAAAACCCTGGAAGAACTATTTTGATTAAATTATATGAAAATCAATGTAACAAACCACACTGTTTATACACTGGTCACTTTCAGGGCTAAAATAGAAGAAACCACAGAGCATCACAGTGAAGCATTCACTGTGCAATGTACTATGGCAGCTGAACTGTTTACTAACTAACTAACTGGCATGAAAGGTGAAGGGAGTAGGGAGGAGGGACTGAAGACACCTATTGTTGGGGCAGAATGCTAAGAGGATCTGAACACAAAATCAGTCAGGCTTTAGAGTTTCTAAGCATAACAGACTGCTGAAAGGGAGCTGTATGTCTTTTGAGTTAGAATATGGGTGATCTTTATATTTAAATACGATAGACATAACAAAACTATATATGTCTTCAAACAACTCATAGGACAATAATGTATGACAGTGCTTGTAAGGAGTTTATCATCAGTGCCAAAGCATCAATAAAAGTACTACTAAGATTTTTGAAATGTGTTGCCTTAAAGAACAAGGTAGTACTAGAGACAGGCACATAATAGAGGGTTCCAATCCTCACTCTTCTGCTTATTGGCTATGCAAACTTGGACAAGTTACTTAACCTCTCTGTGCCTTAGTTTCATCATTTGTATAGTGGGGATAACATTACCTTCTTTAAAATAACTGTTGTAATTAAATGAGTTAATCTACGCAAAGCACTTAAAACAGTGTTCGGTAAACATAAACTATTATCGTTACTATATTATCATCATTATGATTACTAGACAGTAAACTTCATAGTGGTGCGATACGTTGAGCAGGCTGAAAGACCCAGCCCTGTCAACACTGAGCACCCTGAGCTCCAGACACTGTGCTGACATTAAAAGTACACTGAAAAATCTGAGGGCTGTGCCAATGAGCTGCTCCTCATGAACCGAACCAAAAAGATCCAACTTTACCTTAGTTCTGTTCTGAATTAGCCCATTTAACTAGATTTCAGATTCTCAATTTTTTTTGGTACTCTTTGAACTGACCACCCTAAGACCACAAGAGATCCCTGCAGAACATCCAGAGGAGCACCACCCACACGAGCAATAAGTAACCAAAGTAAAACATGCTCTTAAATTTGTGGGGGAAAAAGACCAAACACAACAACAGCCAATACCTCCTCAACACCAGACAGTTTTGTTTTGAGCTCTCTGATGGTGGCGTCTCCTTTGTATTTCCTTTCAGTCAGGTCTTTATTAGCCGATTCTAACTCAGACAGTCTGTTCTGCAGCTGCTGGACGTTTCGTTGATGGAGGATTTCTAAATCTTTTTTCTGTTGTTCATGCTGCTGTTGGTACTGAACCTGTGCCTATTTTATAATAAAATATAACACCAAAATTCAAAGAAAAAAACCAGAAACAAGTAAAGTATGAGAAGATTTTAAGGAAAAAAAAAACTTAATTATTCTTCTTTATAAGATTTCCCTCTTTTTAAGAGGATCTATTTTCAACTACAGATTTCACGAACCAGATAGTAAGGTCAACAAAGGCGAATTTACCACTATGATCTTGTTCATAATTTCTATTTCTCCTAAATCCACATATGTATAGAAGTAATAGTCTTCAAGTTAAAGGAAGAATGATAAATGATTAAGTTTTCAAAAAAGCAAACTGCAAAATAGTATATGCAGTGTGAATCTATTTGTGTGAAAAAACAAATGAGCAGGCACGTAAGGAACTTTCAGTAACTGCTTTAAACATTACAGTGTTTCAGTTTTTTATAACCAGTATATATGTTTTCTAATAAAAAAACACCTAAACTTGTAAAATTGACAAGATACTGTTCATTAGTTCAGTCTTACACTTAGTTGTTACATTTTACCAACAGTAAAATCTGAACATGGTTGTAACTGCAGTGTGTATGAATAGTACCACAAACTTATCTTAGTAATTTCTGTTGACAAACACTATCAAATCCTAAACACATTCTAAAATGAATATTTTTCTGATTATAAAAGTTATGTTTTCTTAAAGGTACAAGAAAGAAATCACAAATAAATAGGAAAGAGCCCATATAAAACTGAAAATGCAACCTCGGTAAACATGCGAACTGTACCTGTTTGAGGGTAATCACACACACTGAAGGCAACAGAGGCCAAAGGCTATAAAATGAAGAACTGGCTTTATACTAGTGATCATTAGAATTTTGGACTTCTTGTTTAAAGAAAAAGTGTAATGGATAGGATTACAACATTTACATTTTCTACTGTGTTCACTTCAAGTGATTGTGATGCACACTTAAAATCACTAGTCTTCAAAGTCTTAAAATCACTGCCCTATAGAATATTTATCAGCAGGAAGAGTGGCCTGACTGGTTTTAAAGTCTTTGTCTCTTAAAAGACAAAACAAATTAAGAACATAAGAGAAATGGTATGAAGATTTTAAAAATCTTAAGACAATATGTATGACATTGTACTAATACATTTAAAACAGAGATGAAATACTTGGCTTTCTAAGGAAATACAAGCTAACATAAATAACTCAGGGAAGGGAAAGGTAGAAAATCCGAACAGACCAATAATCATGAAGGAAATGGGGAAAAAAAACCCTCAAAATAAATGCCTCAAAAAAATACCAGACTCATATGATAAAAGGCTAATTCTATCAGGCCTCCAAGGAACAGATAATTCCTCGTTATTTGACTTTCCAAAGCGTAGAGAAAACCGGAAAACATTCTCATACCTTTCACGACACTAGCATAATTTATAGTCCAGAACCCATAATTTTAATTAGCAGACTAACACAGGGTTCAGAAAAAGGGTAATCTCAGATCAGTCTCACCTATGAATATATATATACAACATTCTAAATTAAATATTTGCAAACAGACTCAACATAATAGTAAAAATCTCTTTGGCTAAATATATTCTGTGAATTTAAAGAGGGTTCCACATTTGGAAATTACTATCACTCATTACATTATTAAGGTGAAAAACATGATATGATTATTTGATTAAATCCCCAAAAGTCACTTCATGTGACTTAGCACTCTTTGGAAGCCAGGCAGGTATAGGTATACTGCAGTCTCACGTCTAGGAACAAAGAACGTTCACTGAAGTATTATTTGCAATAACCAAAATCTGAAGCATTAAATGTCCACCAGTTGGGTAAGCAGTTAAGTAATTTATGTCACACCCAAATAATGAATACTACGCAGCCACTTCCGAACTGTTAAAGAATGATGTCATGCGAGGTGAAAAAAGTTGCAATCAATATATCCAGTAGGACCTTATTATCTTACAACAAAACCAAAACTCAAATATGTGTTGTACTTATCTATCTATAACTATATACAATATACATATTTCTACATTTATAAATATAAACAACTATTTATAAGTTATATGTTATTTACATATATAGAGAAAAATATGGAAAAACAAGTATCAAAGTGGTTATAAATTATCTCTGGGTAATAAGACTTTTAAAGAGAGACAATTTTTACATACTTCTGCACTGTTTGAAAATTTTAAAGCAAGCATATATTACTCTTATAATTAACAAAATGACTAACAGCAATAACAAAATATTTTTCCAGTTTTTTTTAATGTTCATACCTGCAAAGCCTTCTCCTTCTCGTTCGTCAATTCCTGGGAGTGCTTATTTGACAATGCTGCTGTGTGTGATGCCCATTCGTTACGTAATTTATCTAATTCTTGAATTTTTTCTGATAATGTCTGTATTAGAATTCAACACAAAATATTAAAACTCTTGAATATGTTAATTAGAACATGGCAATATTTGTAAAGGATATTAAAGAAAATGGAATCACAGCTTTTTAAGATATACTCAAAGCCTTTTCCTACAGAAACTATTTGAATTTGAAGAAATCAAGATCAGAATAAAAGCAATTTTAGAGCTAAAATGGTCCACAGCTTAACTATTACTGATCTTTTAGTTAAATCTGGCTCTTTACCACCTAATTCTCTCCTCTGGCATTAAGAAATAAAGCAACTCAGGGTAGAGCAAGTCAGTCAGAAATAGCACAGGTGACCTCTGGACAACACAGGTTTGAAATGCACAAGTACACTTATCCTCAGATTTTTTTCAATAAATACATACTACAGTGCCACAGTCAGCTGAATCCGAGCAGGCAAAACCACAGACACGGAGAGCTGACTATCCGAGGATCTTCAACCACACAGTGGGTAGGCGCACCTAACCCCCGTGTTGTTCAAGGGTCAACTGTAGTTTACTCCTGCACGTAAAAACCTAGTTATGTCGGATCCCAAGAGGTGCTATGCTGTGCAAGACAATTTTCTGCCTGAAGTCATGCAGCTTATCAGATACTTTAGTCCTCAATTTCAAGGAGTAGCTATGAATGAAATGATGATAAGCCTATCAGAGGGATTAAGGCAATGCTTAACAGAAGGAAGGAAGGGAAAGATTTAGAAGAAGGAACTGAAAAGCCATTTAGACAAGAGGAATGAGGTGAATAAAAGAGAAGCAGAGAACTAACAAGTGACAGATACTATATACTACCTTATTTAATGAAGACTTGGAGGGAGCATGTCACATATTGGGGATAACAGAAATGTTTCGACAGAATTCATTATCAAGGAGGAAGAGCACCAGGTTGAGATAATTAACTGGTAGAGTAAAGGTATCAAAAAGGAAAGGGAATTCCTTGGTAGCATGCTTTGGAAAAAAAAAAACCCACAAATGCCTAGATTTGATTCAAAAAGCAATTCAGAGCCTATGTTTGGATGTCTTACAAAGACAAAATGAAATGTGAATTACCTTTTGTGTGAAATTCAGTTGCCTGGTAACATCATCTAGTGATTGGGTCAATGATAATTTTTCTTCCTATTTACAAAAATAATACAATTATGCAGCTTACAATTAAATTATCTGTAGCTGTGCTACCGAAAGTGCAGCAAAATACAGCATCAGCCCCGCCCTGGGAGTTCGTTAGGAAGGCAGAATCTCAGGCTCCACCTCAAACCTTCTGAGTTAGAATCTTCACGAGGAAGATGCCCGGAAGACTTGCCTAATCACTAAATTTTGAGATGCACTGATCTATAGCATTCAACTAAAAGGACTTTCTGAAAACTCCTACGAGGCGTCCCAATGTTGTTTTCTTGTGCAATATACCTTAAATAATTTTAGAGCACTTTGTAATCTTCCAGACACTTTCATGTATTTTATCTCCTTTAAAATAGGCCAGATAGGGTAGATATTTCCATACATATCTACCAGCTGATGAAACCAAGACACCAAGAGTTTAAGTGACCTGCCCAAGGTCACAAAAAGCTAGTAGAAATCTGGCACCTAAGTTTCTCAATCCTGGTCCAATTCTATCCTGTTGTGCCATGATTAGATAAAAATAAAATAAAATAAAGTCATTATATGCTATAAAAATTTCCTGGGCATCTTTTAAAAAAACTTTATTCAGAAAACAAAATCTAATAGCAATATAGCTCTTCAGCGGTTTATCAGAGACCTTTGGGACTTATTTTATTTTAAAAGAATAACTTTAAAGAAAAAAAAACAACAACAAACTTAAGTCTTACCTTGCTACACTTCAAACAGTCTGCTAAAAACTTCTTTATTTCCACATCATTTCCAGGTAAAAGTTTTAGTGAGAGGTGTGTAAGATGCTTAAAAGGATTTGTCTCCACCACATTTAGAAAGGCAGGCGAGTTTTCCAAAATAGCTGCTGGAGAAACTAACTGTAGCAAAAACCTTTGAAAAGAAAGTGCCACATAACACATTTACGAAGTCATGAAACTCTCCTATTGAATCATTGAGCTTTTCACTGGATCATCATCAATGATTAGAAGGATCAGAAAAGGGGCTTATTGGAATCATAGGGGCCAATATGAAAGTACTCCCAATGGTAAAACTGGACTAATTAATATAAAGAGTAAAATGGACATTTACCTGTGGACTGAAACACAGTAAATATATAAATGTCCATGAGTTCACAATGAAGAGACAGATGAGGCGAGAGAGAAAGCAAGACTCAAAATGAAAACAAACCAAAAACACATGGAAACCACGACAGTAACCACTCCTTACTCTGAAAATTGACAATTTAAAAGTAAGAATTAAGCATTTTTCCTTTCCTATATGAATTTTCAGAGTAATCAAATAGCTCTAACTGATGAGGGAAAGTTCTTCTTTATAAAAGAATTATACCTAATAAATACTAGAAGAATAATGGAATTAGAAAAGCATAATTTTGTAGTTCCTAATGAAGTAACAACAAACATCAATTGATGAAACTAATAGATAAGAGGCTGGAGAACTTTACAATGCAAGGTTCAGGTGTTAGCGCTACACAAATATGGATATACACACACACACAGACAAAACCTTATTCCTCTTTTCCAAATTCATTATAAAAACATATTCTTTTTTTTTTAAATAAAAACATATTCTTGAACACTAACAAAAAACTATCAGAAAGAGAAACTGAGGAAGCCATCCTATTTACCATCACATCAAAAAGAATAAAATTCCTAGGAATAAACCTATCTAAGGAGGGAAAAGAGCTGTACTCAGAAAACTAAAAGACACTGATGAAAAAAACTGAAGACAACAAACATATGGAAAGACACATCCTGTTCATGGATTGGAAGAATTAATATTGTTAAAATGACCATACTTCCCAAGGCAATCTACAAATTCAACACAAACTGTATCAAAATACTGATGGCATTTTTCACATAACTAGAACAAATAATTTTAAAGTTAGTATAGAAACATAAAAGACCCCAAAGAATCAAAACAATTTTGAGAAAAAAGAACAGAGCTGGAGGAATCATGCTCCCTAAATTCAGACTACACTACAGAGCTACAGTCATCATTAGTCAGCATTATTTACAATTGCCAAGATATGGAAGCAACCTAAGTGTCCATCAACAGATGGATAAGGAAGATGTGGTATGTATATACAAAACGCAATAATACTCAGCCATAAAAAATAATAAAAATTTGCCAGTTGCAACAACATGGATGGATGTGGAGGGTATTACACTAAGTGAAATAAGTCAGACAGAGAAAGATAAATACTGTATGGCACCACTTATATGTAGAATCTAAAAAATACAGCAAACTAGTGAACATAATAAAAAAAGAAACAGACTCACAGCTATACAGAACAAACTAGTGGGGAGAGGGAAAGGGGAGGAGCAATTCAGAGGCACGTGATTAAGAGGCACAAACTGTTATGTATACAATAAGCTACAAAGATATACTACAAAACACAGGGAAGACAGCCAATATTTTATAATAACTATAACTGGTAAGTAACCTTTGGAAAAAATATACTTGATGCTATTAAATATTTTAGGTAACTTTGACGGCTTTGTGAAGACATGAAAATTAAGGGGTAAATATTTCTGATTTTATAAATTTGAGATTTATGAAGCTCTCATTACAACTTTAAAAACAGACAGAGGTATTTATAATAGATAGAAAATATTTTGCTATAACTTGTCTAAGAAGAGCTTGTCTTGAGAGAAGTTTAATGATGTACTGCTCTCCTGAGACTTACCTTGGAATTTCTTTGGCTTGCTCTTGAGTACACTGCTGAAGGAGATCTATGAATTTTTGTGGGAAAGCTAAGAAGTCTACCAGAAGACCTTGCTGGAATTTTAAACTACACAGAAGACAGGAAAAAAGATTTTTTTTTAATTTTAATTACTATATTTAATTATAATCAACACCTTAAAAGTTTTTTTTAATTTACTGAATATCCATTATAATCAAGAACTAAGCTACAGAACTTTGATATTTTTAGATTTTATTCAGTAGGAGGAAAAGGTCAATAAATTTAGCCAAGTTCCAAATCTCTGAGCTGCTTTAAGCAGAACTCTGATAATATATGAAATATTTATTTTCAAGAACATTCTGAATAATCACAGTATAAATATTTCAGTTTCCAAAATAACTAAACATTCCTAATAGGTATGTGTTTCAAAGAGAACAGTATCGATACATTCATAAAACTTAAAAATGTAATTTATTCCTAGATTAAAGACCAGAAAAATAAATTTAGTTACCTCTGAAAATCTTCCTCAGATATAACAAGGTTATACAGAAAAAAAGGATCAGTATCATCAGTCAGACGGATAACCAAATCCTAAAAGAAAGATTGTTATTTTTTAACATTTCCAGTAGATTTGGCTTTTAGAGTAATTTCTTCTTGGAAGTGGAATCATCCAATGAACATCAACACATCACTGCTATAGTTCAGATGGCTTTGCTTTCTGGTGCTGCTGGGTTTTCATTGGTCTTTAGAGACTTAGCATCTTTAACAGGGGTAGATATTTCTGCTCCTTGAGAGCCACATGGGCAAGGGGAGTCCATAAAAATTAATTAAATGCTAAGAGTGGAAAGGTGAGGGGTATCACTCTATCAGAGGTTTAGGAAGTTCAGACCTAGCCCTTGCTGCACTATGACACCATGACAGAAATACTCTTTACCACTGACTGTATCATATGCGATTATATTTTCAGTTTCTCTCAAGTCAATTGTCTGGTATTTCAAAAGTGGCAAATACATCAGCAGAAATGACAGTCACCCACCCCCTAGACAGGAAAGGAGCATTTGTCTCTCAGGCAGAGGACAGGGGTGTCAGGTGACAGGCTGCCAGGGCTTCTTCCTAAGAGCCTGTTCTCTCCCACCCCAGGTGGCCTCTGACGTGGAACTCCATCTGTTTTCAGTTTTAAATGAAATGAATACCCTTCACAGAGGCCACTTTCCAGGTAGTTAAATTTACCATACGGCAGATCATCACAGGAGCTAAAACTGGCAGAAAAGTACACAGAAATTATGTACTTCCGAGAACAGCAGCGCAAGGAACACAGGCACAGCTATAAGATAACGAAGGACTAATAAAGAAATAAGCATTCGGGTTAAGAATAAGTTTCTACTTTGAAATAAAATCTATTTGTAGCTACTGAGGAACTGCTAGGGTCCTAGAAAAATCTAAACCACTTATGAGTAGAACAAGAAAATGAAGAGGTACAGCAGGCATAAAGAGTAACAGGTAAGAAATAAAATACATAATCTCTACCCTGGAAACCTAGCAATTTGCTCTGCCTCAGAATGCCCTGTTCTTAGAGTAGCTTCTATTTAAGTATTTCTTGAAATCCACTGAAATGCTATAAAAACCTGAAGCTGCTACTAATACTATTAGGTCCCTGAATATGTTTAGGGAAAGCTATGACACGGAGAAAACAGACTCTCAGCCCTCTCTTCTATGCCCATGCTCCGTTAATGACTCATACTTCTGAAGATCATATACGAGTGATGTTTTAAGCGTCTCTCTTCAAAAGTCAAAGATTGAAGAGTATCTCCCTGTAGGGCCTCAACTCATTTTGTTCTCACGTTACATGAAATGCCAGTTCTACACAGCAGCAATATATAGTCTAGCAACTTAAAAGTACATTGAGCAAACCAAAGGAGACTGCTGTCCCAACCCCCAATTCTTGCGTGCTTTAGAAAAATACGGTACAATAATCTCTCAGGTGTTGTCTTAGCAGATTCTAGCACCCTAGATCTGCAAGTTACAAAATGGCCCAAAAGTAAAAAGCAAAACGGACGTAACAAAAGATCTCACATTCTTAAAGAACAAAAATAATTATAATGTACAGAAATTACCATATCGCCCCAAAAAAGAGAAATAATTTCAAAAGAAATTAATACCAACCTTTCTGTGAACTGGATTAGAAACTGATTGTAGTTCAATGCTCACTCTAATACTCACTCTCCTGTGTGAAAAGATATGCCCAACTATCAGAAACAGTCACGTGAAATGAATTATCACTGTCACTTGTACAGCTAGTTTCCCTTCATAAGCCACAAGGTCTTCCACAGGTTGCCTCTAACTTATGAACTGATGCTTGGAAAGCACACTGGATCTGAAGTTTAAATTCTTGTTTTTCCATAGGGAAGTAATCAGGTTTTTAACCTGAGGCTAAATTTTTCTCTCCCATAAAAGGAAGTTGTTGTGAGGATTAAATGAGATAAACAACTTGGAATGTCTACTACTGGCCTAATATACACCCTTAATGGTCTGAGTTTTCTCAAACAGCATCTATTGAATGACAAACCATCAATTTTATAACAACTTTTCACATTAAAAAATTACCAATTCAAATGATCAAATTGATTTATGAGAGATTTCATCTGAAAAATTTTAAATGTGAACTAATGTTAGAATACTTGGAATGTTTACAACCAGAAAAATCATATTCCCTTCCCTTATGCATACACAAAATTTCTTTTTCAGATCCACAAACTACATCCACTCAGTACTCTCTATGCAATATATCCACAGAAGTACTGTCAACAAGTTTATTATCATCTATCTAATCCTAGAGTAACTCCAAACCCTAAAGGGAAAAAAACCAGTTTTACACATTCTGTATTGCATCTTAGAGAATCCAATATCAAATAGAGACATATAAATAAAGGCGCTCATAAACATTAATCAAATTGTGCAGAAGTATTTTAATAATTCGGGAAATAAAGGGATAATGATATAAAAAAAAAAACCTGTGTACAAGTGGTTCTCAAACTATTCTCCTAGGATTAAATAACAATGGTCTTTCCTTGATGGGCAGGGAAAGTAAACTAACAAACTGAATGTTTTCAATTTTAAATTATTCTTTTAAAGACATATTTTAAATCTTTCTCACATTCTACTATTTATCTACTGCAGAAGTATAGACATAGCAACTAAGTGTTGATGGAAAAACCTGGTAATAGTTGACTAAGGCTAGATTCAATTGTTTGGATTTTTTTTATGCTCTGATTTGTAATTTATATTGGTTTAATATATGTCATTTTAGTTAAATTTCTTATTTAACATATGACTGGATGTTAAATAATAGGTCATACGATGAGGTTACAATAACTTGTATATTATCTGAAAAGGAACAAGCAGCACTGGTGAA
This sequence comes from Camelus dromedarius, assembly GCF_036321535.1. Classification (NCBI taxonomy): domain Eukaryota; kingdom Metazoa; phylum Chordata; class Mammalia; order Artiodactyla; family Camelidae; genus Camelus; species Camelus dromedarius. Next base: position 8,143,738 of record NC_087444.1, read on the forward strand.
CATCACAAAGATAAAAAAATACTTTCAATTCCCTCATTTGTAAAGTAAGTGGCCTGAGTTAGGTTTGTGAGGGCCTTTTCAGCTCTACAAACAAGGTCATGATGTTTGGTTTTCATTTCCTGAAGCTTTTTCTAGTACAAACTACCACAATGGTATTATACTGTTCAATAACTAACTTTTTATGGTGATTTACACTTTTAAAGTGTAATACTCGATAAATTTGTAAAAAAAAAAAAAAAAAGTTCAGAAAGCATCCCTTTAATAAAGTGTTCTTTACATAATACTGGAAGAGTTTTATTACTATGCTAATTTCCCAATCATATTAATGATATTGTTGCATGTATTCCAAAAGCCTATGTGCATTAGATGCTGGGAGCAAAAAGGAGGAGGAAAGGTCCGTAGATTAAAACTATTTTCCACGAGGAGGGGAGGGTATAGGTCAGTGGTAGAGTGCATGCTCAGCATGCACAAGGTCCTGGGTTCAATCCCCAGTACCTCCATTAAAAAAAAATAATAATAAAATAAATAAATAACTCTAATTACCCCTCCCCCTAAAAACTATCCCCAATATTTACTTCAAAAACCTCCTTAGAAATACCTTGTAGAAAAATGTGAGCTTTCAGAGGATCTGAAATCACAAATCTTATTTTTCTCCATTGTAAAGGTCAATGTTACAGGAACAATATAAAACAAATCAAAAAACACTTTCTCAAATAAACATCACACCTGAACAATGCATAAATCTACGTAACGTCCTTCCTGTCAGTTAGATTTGGCATTAGCAAAACCGGATTCTAGCCCACCTCTGCCATCTAGTAGCTGTAACCTTAAATTCTCAATTCAAACAAAAGCTACTCTAAGCCAGGTACTATGCTGGGTGCTAGGGATACAAACAGAAATAAACATGGTCCATGTCCTCAAATTGAGATCAGATTAAATGACTTTACCCTAGATTTGCTTCTGATTGTATTTTAGGGCTACAAGAGAGAGGAGAGTTATTAACACTCATTGAGTACACACACGATTGAATACCTGCCAGGCATTTTGCTTTTATCACTTAACAACAGTAATTTTGTTAAGCGAATATTACCTGTCTTACAAAGGAAAAACCTGAGATGCGTAGAGTTACAAACTTGGTTAAGGTCACACCACAGAACCCAAATTAGAATTCAGATCTTTCACCTACACCATGCTATCTAATAAATGAATATACACAATTTCAACTTAGGCAACTTTGAAAAGGTCCCTATAGCAAAGGGATTTAAAACAGGCAGTGCAGATTATGAAAGAAAAAGCATCTGAGGAAGAGGGAAGAGCAGGAGTAAAACTATGGTACTGAGACAGCATCAGCTACGTTCAGAGGGTAACAAACGGTCTTACGTGACTGCCACACTGGGGAGAGGAGGTCAGGAAACAAACATGGAAGAGCAGGTTGATGTTAAACCATGGGCTTCAAAGTTCTGAATCACTTTCCTCCAGACAGAGTTCTCTGAGCATTACCACTGTCTTCAGCTGAAGTTCCTTCTATTCGGTGACTTTAGTTCATTTATATTACTTCATGCATTAATCACACTTTAATGATAGCTAATGTTTAGTGAATGCTCATTAAGTTCCAGGCACTGTTCTAAGCACTTTATATGTATTAACTTATTTCATGCTCACAATAATCCCACGAGGCAGGCACTTTTATTTTCATCAGTTTAAAGATAAGTCACAGAGAAGTCAAGAAAAACTGTACAAAACTGAACAGTAAGTGGTAGAACTGGGATTTAAACCCAAACAATCCAGCTCCAGAGCCTGAACTCTTAAATGCATTGTGCCACCCCTCCAAGGAAGACCCTTTTGTTTTCCCTATGAAACTCTGAGTTCCTTGAGTGCTAGAGTGAAAAATGATTTTTTATTTTCCTGCTATTGGAGGAAGGTGGGGAGGAGGGAGGGATTTTTATATTCTCAGCACCTAAGACAATGCCTGGTACATAGCAGGCATTCATAAATATTTGCTGAGCTGAACTGGCCTTGAATATCCAAGGGTCTGGATTGGTTTTTCTATAGGTCAGGGGTCAGCAATCTTTATCTGTCAAGGACCAGAAAGGAAACATTTTAGGCTTTGCAGGCCATAAGGCCTCTGTCACATTTATTCATCTCCGCCCCTACAGCACAAAAGAAGCAACAGACAATTCTTAAACAAATGAGAATGGCGGTATTTCATAAAACTTTACAAAAAAGGCAGTGGGCCATCTGGCCTATGGGCTCCAGTCGGCTGACCCCTTCTATAGGCGATATGAACGGTTTCTAAACAGAAGGGATGAAAGGCTGAATTTGTGTTTTATGAAGATAACTGTGATGGCAATATAATGAGACAGAGAGGATCTAGGAGTTTCAATACTGGAATCAGAAATCATCCCCTCCCCCTTCCTTTTATATTGTTATAATCACTCTAGAACAGGGCCATCCAAGAGATACAATGAAGGCCACAAATAGGAGTAATTTTTAGTTTTCTAGAAGCCACATTAAAAAAGTTAAAAGAAACAGATACATTTTAGTAACACTGCATTAACCCTATATATCCAAAATATTGTCATCTTAACACATAATCGATATAAAAATTGAAATAATTTACATTCCTTTTTTTCTTACAGAAAGTCTTCAAAGTCCGATGTGTTTTTTACCCTTACGGCACATCCGTTCAGATTAGCTCCATTTCTTATGTCCAATAACCATAGTGGCTCCCATACTGGGCAGCACAGAAGAATAACCTACAGATACCCATTTACAGCTGCTGGTTTTGGTACCGTCTCCTTGTCTGGCTTGCCAAGTGCTTTTGTACCTAATTCTGAACTACAGACTAGTTTCACATTACTGGCAACTCAATAAATCAATGCCTTCATTTTTTACACGTCACATTTCCACACCATTTAGTTTTCACATACAGTTACACACTTGATCCTCATTAACAACCAACCGTGTGGACAGACAACTTATATGAGTTTTACAAATGAGGAAACTTAAGGGTCAGAAACTTAAGAGACAGCTAATGAGTGGTGGAACTGAAACAAAATTGAAATCTGCCTTTCAGCCAAATCTAGCACCACCTCTTTAGTCAAAGTTGTAATCTTGCATTTATGTGTGAGACTGCCTGTCTTTCCTCCTTAAACGGACAGAAAACTCCAAGAACGCAAGGGCTTTTTCCTGACCCCTGTATCCCCAGGGCCCTGCAAGGTGTTTTGCAAACAGGCAGTGTTTGTTGAATGAATGAATAAATGAATGAATGAATTTACGGTTTTCCCCAATTGTTTTTGGTCTTTTAAAAGTAATGTATTTTCTTTTTAGTAATTAACATGAAAAAGAGGCAATATACCGTAAAACTTATTTTTTTAAGTCGAAGATTAAAATTACTTCCAATATAATTCGAAGGAGAAAGTAGGGTCGGGAGCCAAGGCCTGAATTTAGTGCCCGCCCTGCTATGAACTCGTGAGCACTTGTGTAAATTATTTCTCTCGGCCAGAGCTCTTATCGGTCAAAAAGAGAGCAAAGGGCTATAATTCCCACGATTCAGTTCAAAGTTGTTGTTGTTGTTGTTGTTTAGTTAATCTGATGCAGGTCAGCGTCCCCATTTCTTACACCCTTCCCTCCTCAGCAACGGCCGACCTGGTGAGAGAAGGTACCATTAGGTCCCAGCTGGGTCGGTCTCCGCGTCCCGGGACGCCGGCCGGACACCCAGCCGCAGGGCGGTGCCCACTGGCCGCAGCCGCCATCTTTCCCCCTTGGCCCGACCCCAACCGCCACCCGCGGGCAACGGGGTAACGCGGCCCTCACCTCTCCTCGCAGTCTTTGCATTTCACCTGCAAAGGGACTAGTTGCTGGAACAGAACCTGGCTCATGTTGAACCGCTGCCCCCGCGGGTGTACGGAAAAGTCTTACAGGCCCGGCCCGCGGGTACTAGCCCGAAAGCCGCCCGGGCCCTATTAAAGTTTTAAGTTTGGCGCTCGGCTTCCGCGGAGAGGGCGGGGAAAGAGACACAGAGGGGAGACGGAGGAGAATTGGACCTCGCCAGCCACCATCGGCTTCTTCCGGTTTTGCGGAGGATGGGCGGGTAGTTCCGGGCGTGTCTTGCGTGGCGGGACCTGAGGCAGCCATATTTGTTAAGGGAAGGGGACCCGAGAGAAAGTGACAACTTTTCCTCTCTCCACCCAATCGATGCTAGCCATCCGAAGCGAGCCCTGAATTATGGCGGCTTCTGCGCCGACGCCGCACGGAACTGGCTTTCCAATTGAGGGGCGATGTGGTTACTATGTGGAAAAGAAGAAACGGTTCTGCAGGATGGTGGTGGCAGCAGGGAAAAGGTTCTGTGGTGAACACGCTGGAGCCGCGGAGGTCTGGTATCGCCCTACCGTCTCGAGAGTCGGAAATAAGTTTGCTGGTCCGGCACCTCCCCTCTGACAGATTTCCCCTTCTGTCCCCTGGATTTTCCAGCTTTTCCTGTGATAAACGCGGTCCTGGCCTCCCTAGGGAGCGATGATGAGCCCTAATGAAGTGCAGTGTTCTCTTGTACTAAGTAAAGCGCCAGCAGTGACCCGGTTATCTTGATTCCAACTCATAGTAATGCTAGATTTTAGCTTTACTGCAGACTCCCGCTTCTTGCACTCCGCCCAATCTCCGCTTTCCTGATGGGAAGTGGTAGTTTAGAAAGAAGAAAGATCTAAGGTTTCGCTAATTGTGTTTTTATTGTTTCGTGAATAATCACTTCTTGTGAATGCGGTTGAGAGAAACTTTTTAAAATTTTTATTTAGGCATACAATCTTTTGAAAGCAGCTAATAACTACTTTGCTGAAAAGGGGAAGGAAAAAATTTTTAAACGTGTAAGAATTGTCCCTCCTCTTAAAAATTGGTAACAAAAAGTGTACAATTTTGTCCAATTATACATATGATTGTACCGTCAACAATATATATTTTTAGGTACGTGTATTTCTTTAGGATATATATGATAGAAAAAACAAAAAGAAGAGCAGAATACTCGTAAAAAAAAAATAGCATACTTAATAGGTTTTAGAAAGAATAAACCAAAGAGACAAGCGTATGATTTCATGCCTTCTGAATGTCTGGTATTATTTATGTTATTTTTCTTTGTTAGTCAGATGGTTTATCTTTCTAGGCAATATCCAGTACAGATAAACTCCCAAAGCCCCTTCGTCAGCTGCTGTCCTTCAGCCACAGCTCTACTTCGTATTTTGACTTGACTGGTATTTGCCTAGAGGGATATTTGTTCTCAACTAAGACCTTACACTTCACCGTAACCAGACATCCAGAAGGTGACTGAAGGTGGTGACAGTAGTAGAATATGAATAGATCCTTACAGGATTGTCCGTATTCCTGGAGAGGAATGGCATCGTGTTGTGATTAATCGCTTGAAGAAACATTGCAAAATACCGAGTGGAAGCATTTTCCATGACTGTGATTTGGTTTTCAATTTTGGGCATCCTACTGAATCTGTAATTTATAACATAATTGGGTGTCATATTTAAATCTTTTTTTCCTTAGGTGTCATATATAGCTGAGACCACTTGTATTCATTTTTACCCAGTGGTTCTTAAGTGGGGATGATTTAGTGTCCCCAGGAGACATTTGGTAATGTTTGAAGACGTTTTGGTTGTCACAGCTGAAGAGTGTTTTTGGCATCTAGTGGGTAGAGGCCAGAGATGCTGCTAAGCATCCTACATTGCACAGGGCAGCCCCCACAAAAAAGAATTATCCAGCCCAAAATATCAATAGTGCCAAGGTTGAGAAACCCTGTTTCTAAACCCAGATAATAAATTTTAATAACAAAATTTAAAAGTGCTTTTTTTTACCCCTACTCTATGGTTAGACTTTGGGAGGTTAGTTTTCTCTTTTATGGAGGTTAGACTTTAAAATCAGCAAATAAGGAAGAATAATGTATTTTCAAAAAGATACTGAAAAGTCTCTTCTTGTTCATGAAATTCAGTGTACATAGTTTTGTGGATATGCTGGGAGGCAGATCAGAACTGAAATAAACTCAAAAAAGAATTATTAATAGTAATAGTGGCTACTTAGCATTTATGATATGAACAGCACTGTGCTAAGCAGTTTTTTTTTTTTAACTATTAGTTCACTTAAATTTTACAAACCTTAGGAGGTAAGTTATATTCATCTTTTAGATGAGGCAATAAGCCCACCTCAGATTGTAGAGTTAGGAGCTGATAGATAGAATTGGGAATCATACCTAGGCAGTCTGGCTAACCAGTGGTTGTAACTATCATACTATCCTATTACATACAGATTCATATCAACGTTGGGTAGAATTGCCAACACTAGTCCTTTATTTTTCCCAAATGCATGTAGTTAAGTCCATGTAACTTAGAAACGAACAGTATGTAACTCCTCTATACTAAAGAGTTGAAAAGCCAGTAGAGTATGACCACATACCAAATAGTTAAAATGCAGATGGTCCTCAACGTACCATGGTTCAACTTAGGATTTTTCGACTTTACTGTGTTACGGGAGCAATAGACATTCAGTAGAAAGCGTCCTTTGAATTTTGAATTTTCATCTTCTCCTGGGCTGGTGATATGCAGTGCTGGGCAGTGGTGGTGAGCCAGGGCTCCAGGTCAGCCACACTACCACAAGAGTAAATAACTGATAACGCTTACATTCAGTCCCCATATGACCATTCTGTTTTTCACTTTCAGTATCCAATCAATTACATAAGATATTCAATGCTTTATTATAAAATAGGCTGTTAAATGACTTTGCCCAATTGTAGGCTAATCTAAGTGTTCTGTTCATGTTTAAGATAGGTTAAGTAGGTAGGTTAGACATATTTGATTTAGGATATTTTCAACTTACTATGGGTTTATCAGGATGTAACTCTATTGTAACTCAAGGAAGATTTGTATTTCATTATTTCTGAGATACTTTTATTTTACATTTTAACATCTCTGAAGTCAGAATGCTTCTTAAAATCAACAAAAAAAAGGCGTAATTTAAATTGGCAGCATTTTTTTCTTTCTTAGTAATGTCTAAAATAATAGTGTATGTTATTGTCAGTGCTATCATAGATTCAGAATTCTATATGTAGACCTTCTCTGTAACCTATTTGAAGCTATAAACCCTTGTTTTCCAAAGCAGTATTTGCTCATATGTGCAAAAACCAGCTACCACTGGAGACATTTTTTAACTGAAGTATAGTTGATGTTATAGTGTATGTTACAGATGTACAATATAGTGATTCATGATTTTTAAAGTTTATACTCCATTTATAGTTATTATAAAATATTGGCTATCTTCCCTGTGTTGTACAATGTATCATTGTAGTTTATTTATTTTATACATAATAGTTTGTATCTCTCAGTCCCCTACCCCTATATAGCCCCTCCTCCCTTCTCTCTCCCCACTGGTAACCACTGGTTTGTTTTCTGTAAGTCTGTTTCTTTTTTGTTTTTTGTTCATTTATTTTTCCTTTTCTTTAATTGAAGTATAGTCAGTTTCCAATGTTGTGTCAGTTTCTGGTGTACAGCATAATGTTTCAGTCATACATATACATACATATATTCCTTTTCATATTTTTCATATATACAAGATATTGAATATAATTCCCTTCTTCTTTGTTTTGTTCACTAGTTTGTTGTATATTTTAGATTCCACATATAAGTGATATCATAGCACTTGTCTCTCTCTGTCTGACTTATTTCACTTAGCATGATACCCTCCAAGTCCATCCATGTTGTTGCAAATGGCAAATTTTCATTTTTATGGCTGAGTAATATTCCACTGTATGTTTGTACATACGTGTATATGTGTGTGTGTGTGTGTGTGTGTATATACACACCACACCTTCTTTATCCATTCATCTGTTAATGGACACAGGTTGCTTCCATATCTTGGCAGTTGTAAATAATGCTGCTATGAACATTGGGGTGTGTGTATCTTTTCTAATTAGTGATTTTGGGTTTTTTTCAGATGGATACCCCAGAATGGAATTGCTGGGTCATTTGGTAGTTCCATTTTTAGTCTGTTGAGAAACCTCAATGCTCTTTTCCATAGTAGCTGCACAAATTTACATTCCCACCAGCAGTGTACAAGGATTCCCTTTTCTCCACATTCTCACCAACATTTGTTATTTGTATTATTTTTGATAAAAGCCATTCTAACAGGTATGAGGTGATACCTTACTACACTGGAGATTGTTGTTTTTGATTTTTGTTTTATTAATATGCTTTTAAGGTTTCCTTACCTTGTTTTGGGATGGTATAAGCTTATGTTTACACTGAAGTTATATTTAGTATCTGTAAAGCAACAAACTTAGTATTTTATTCAAATAAAATATATCCTTTTTTTTAATAGGAAGAAAATGCTCGGAAAAGAATCCTCTGTCCTTTAGATCCAAAACAGTAAGTATGGGTCAGAGAAGGGTTTTTCTGTGCTGAAAACAGTAATTATCACGGTCTTATTTTAAATAGTTTTTTCTTTATATTTAGCACAGTATATGAAGATCAACTAGCAAAGCATTTGAAAAAATGTAACTCAAGAGAGAAGCCTAAACCTGTAAGTGTTTGATTGGTAAAACACTTGAATGATGAAATGTGCCATATGTAATGTTTATATATACTTGGTAGGTTACAAAAGTGAATTTTTAACAAGGCTCTTGCCTCAGGAGGCTTAAATATGGCAAATACCTTTGAGATAGGACATCTGATTGTGAATCTACTTAAAGTCCTAATTCAGATAATAGAATTTTATGCAACAAGAGTGGTATTTAGAGAATAATTCCACACTTTATTTATTAAACAATATTTACTTAGTACCTACTAAATTTATTTCAATAAAATATGATCCCAGCCTTCCAAGGAACTTATTTGAGATTGGTAAGTAAACTTGTAAATAGTAGATATTTTCTAATAAGTTCAATGAAAGAAGTAAGTACACATTTGATACAAGCACATACTTGCGTTGAAATTAAATCCGAGGGGGCAGGTGAGGCTTCCCAGGGGGAGTAACACTTGTGCCAAGCCCTGGTTTGGCAGAGAAAAGGAAGAAGAGTCCTTCCAGATGGAAAGGCAGTGCAGAGGCAGGAACTGAGAAGGCACACGCAGTTGTCAAGGAATTTGGACTTGTTCTGAAAGACATGGGGAACCACTGAAAGATTTCAAGCGAGAGTATGGTATTAGATTTATCTCTTAGAAAACTTTCTCTTAGAGCAATGTGGGAGGATGACTTGGAGTCGGAAGGACTAGTTAGGGCCATTGCTGCAATCCAGGTAGGATGTGAAAAGAGACTGAATTAAACAGGATGGGAAAAATGTAGGTAAATTCAAGAATTATTTAGCTACCAGAATCAGTAAATCTTGGTGACTGATTGGAAATTCAGAGTTGGATACATGAGTCTAAAATTTGATAGAAAGATTGGGCAAATAATAAAGATTTAGAAGTCAATACATAGAGATCACAGGTGAAGCTTTGGATTTTTAAGTTACCCAGGGTAAGAGATTGAAGGGGTGAGAGCTTGTTTATTCAACAGATATTAACTGAACACTTATGCCAGGCATCGTACCAAGCACCCTGCCTGGAACAACGTTACAGTCTAGTGGAAGAGACAGAAGTTGCAATATTATATGTGTTAAAATAGATTAAGTACAGAGTGCTGTGAAAGAATAAAAGAGGAGAGCCTAACCCTTTTTTGGGAGGACTTAGCAGGTGAGAGAGATGGGAAAGGAGTCAGGGAAGCTTCTCTGAAGGAATGTCATCAGATGAGACCTAAATGTCAAGGGGAGATCATCCAGATAAGGAAGAAAACAAAGATAAGGGTCTAGAAGTGAGAGAGTAGACAGCTTCGTCTGGGACTGGGCCTTTCACATGATGAGTATGGAATACAAAGGGAGAGCAGAGTAGAAGATGAGAGGTAGGCAGGAAGTAGAGTGTGAGACCAGTGAGACCACGGACAGAGCTCTAGGTGACACTGACATTAAAGGCTGAGCTGCCAGTAGGAAGCATAGAAAAATGTTGAGACAGGATGCCTGGAGAGGTAGGAAAGAAAAAAAAAAGCAAGACCATGGTATATCAGAAGACAGGGGAAGGAGAATCTCAATAGAAAAGAGTGGTCAATTGTGTCCAGCATCACAGAGGAATCAAGGAAGGTAGGGACAGGAGAATCCATTGGGTTGGCAACATGGCGGTGGTTAAAGATCAAAGAGTTTAGCAAAATGCATGCGTAATAGGGTAGAGCGGGCAGAAATCAGACTGAAATGATACAGGAGTAAATGGAAGATAGGGTAGTAGAAATCATAAGCATAGCCTATTCTTTCAAGAAACTTGTCTGTGAATGAAACTTGAGAGTTAGATTGGCAGTCAGAGAGGAAGGTAGGACAGAAGGAGTATGTTTTAAGATGGGTGAAAACTTAGTTTTATTTATGTGCTTAGAGTAATGAGCCAGCAGAGAGGAAGAAATTGGAAATAGAAGAAGGCATCATTGATAATGTGAGATTCACCAGGAAGCAAGCAGAGATAAGGTACAAAATAGAAGTAGACGGGAACAATGAGAGAAAAAACTTCCGCTGAGGAGGATGGGAAGGAGTAAAAGATGGGTATCAGTTCAGGGATATTTGAGCTGACAGGGGGTTAATTCAGAAAGTTGTCATTTGATAGCTCCACTTTCTTACTGAAGTATGAGATGAGGCGACTGAGGGGGATGATGGTATAGCAGGAGATCTGAGTAGAGAGGTAAAAGTTTAGAATTAGAGTTATGAAGAAGAATTGCCAGGCATCCTTGAGAGTCAGACTGAGATGGAGACACTGAGTGTGAACTGGCACCAGGCCAAATGACTGAGCAGTTTCGCTTCAGCAGTGTTCAGCAGGCCAGATACTGGGAGTTAAAAATCGTATTAACGCAGGCATTAGGTTTTGTAAGGGTGTGTGTGACAGAAGGACCTGATTGTGAAAGATGATGATAACAATGGTACTGAGTGTCCAGACTGGATGGCATGAAAGGGAAGCCATAAATTAGCTGAGAAAAAGTAAATAGAGGCCTTTAAAAGGTGAAAGAACATGATTAGGAGCAAGAGAGTCACTGTAATTTGCACTAACATAGTGCCCAATCTAGAGGGCCCGTTAAGGTAGTTTGCCAAAGTGGAGTGAAGGTCACTAGAATTAAGAAGGTCAACAGAGCTATTTGTTGGGTGGCTTGAAAACATGGTCAGATTGGCTGAACTTAGTGGAAAGAGCAGCTTGATGTCAAAATTCCTAATGAATATCGGGTAATGACCAACAGATTGATAGTTGACAACTGCTAGATTTAGAAAATTTAACAGCCCAGTATTTCTCAGTGGGGGCTTTTGTCATTTTAAGTGGGACAGTCATATCATGTGCACTTCAACACATCCCTGTATTTAGCATTCCTGGCTTCTGAGTGGCAAATGACAAAGGCCCTTGTCAAGAAGTTTGAAGGATCTGAAATTTTATTTTATTTTTAAGCTAACAAGTTACATTGCTACAAGTTTGTTGATGCTGGTGGAAGATATGAGACTCCTGGGTCAGTGACAAAGGGCTTTGTTACTCAGTGCACAGCAAGCAGCATGAGCTTCTTCTCTGCATCAGTTCCTCTTGCTCCCTAAGTTCCCTCGAGATGGAGGGGCCTTGATCAATGCTATGCATATTTGTGTATAGCTGTGTCATAGCTGAAAAACCCCAAGCTTAGGAAATACATAGCTTTTTAAACGGGCAGTAAGGAAACCTGCCTGAGCTTTGTTCCATAAGTAGACATTGCTTTATTATACTGTACAGTAAGCAGGCCTGCCATGTGCTCTGGAAGGAGACACTGTTTCTTCTAAGATTGCTTGGTATGCAAATGTCCTTGAAAAGATAGTCTAGAATAAAGGGAGTTGGTGCCTTTGCTTGTAAGACTTGCAGAAAATGGAGATTCCTGTGGATAATTGTCTCCCAACAGCACCTCTCAGTCATTTTGACAACAAAGTATCCTTACACGTTTCCAAATGCCTCCCAATTAAGCATCAGTAGGCCAGATGGCATAAGTTGAAAAAGAAAATATTTTTGCATTAAGATGTGTAGAAAAATGATGACTACCCCAGTGAGCCCCTTAGAAAAAAGAATGTTGCCTTTACTTTCAAGCAGGCATGAGGTTATCTTCCTTACCTACGTGTCAAGCTTTAGTTGAAGCAAGCAGGTGGAATATGCGCTCCGGGAAAAGTTTGAAAGGAGAAGTGGGTTTATTAAAAATGGAATACCCCTGTGCAGATTCCACTGCGTGCTGGGACACAGTGGAAAGGAAAGGGAGGAAAGCAGTGGGATGTGAGGAAAATGCAGCACAGTGTTTATGTAGTACACTATCTATGGCGTGGAACTTGGGACCAGGTACAGTCTTATCACTCTTTTGCTTTACTAATAGTTATAGCTAATTTTCTATTATAGTTTTGCCAGTCATTCAGCAAAATATTCTAAATACTCGCTGTCTTCACTGTTCCACTTAATCGCCAGTTGCTAGTATTACCCATGTAGGTAAAGGCAGCAGCACGCGGTCAGCATGTGACCTTTCTACCATCTGTGTAACCCAAGCCCATTTATGCATAAAGTCCCGGGAGTTGTTTTCACCTTCAAAACAGATTACAAAATTAGTACTGTTTCATTCATCTGTATCTACATGGTTCAGTATGGTAGCCACTAGCCCTGTGTAACTATTTAAATTTGACTTAATTAAAGTTAAACAGAATTGAAAATCCAGTTCCTCAGTCGCACGAGCCATGTTTCTAGGCTAGTAGCCACCATGTTGGGCAGAACAGATACAGAGCACTTCCGTCATTGCAGAAAGTTCTGTTGGGACAGTGCTGATCTAGATTCTTGCTTCAAGTCTGTCTCTCTAAAAATGGACTAAAAAGATCTCACTATGTTAATTAAGTAAGAGAGCATCACAGGACATTTCCATTTTCTATTTTAATTAGTAGTTTAAAATAGGAAAAATCAGACCTAAACTGTTGTGCTGTATCTCTGTTTTTGTTCATACTGCCTACCTATCTGATAAGTAGCCATTTGTAATTCTGTTTTTGTTGTCTTTGCTTTAACTGTAAGCAAAACTGACATAGTCCTCAGTCTATGCTGGAGACACAAAAACTTCAGTAAGAATTACTAATGAATTTCTTCAGGCTATAAATATTTATTCACAATACCACATCACTAGAATATAAGATCCATGAACACAGAGGTTTTTGTCTGTTCTGTTCTCCACTGTAGTGAATCCTCAGCACCTGAGACAATTGAAGGGCTGCAGTATGTGCTGAATAATTATTTAATGAATAAATGAATGGGAGGAAGGGAGGATGGCAGGTACAGAATATTGGAAGAAGGGATGGATCAGTTTTTCAGTTTAATTTTTGTGAACTCTTCACATTAATAACAGTAGTGTTATGTTTTCGTTTTGTTTTGTTAAGGACTTCTTTATTCAAGATATTAATGCAGGCTTAAAAGATGAAACAGAAATATCTGAACAATTAGTAAGTATTTACCTTTAATTTTAAAAAGTATTTATGAACACTTCCACACTGTGAATAAGCTCTGTTCTAATTTTTGGAATAAATTAAGTGTTTTGATTTAGAATGCGTTTCTGATAGAATCAACATTATTAGTGGTGGTTGGGTCCCAGACCAGCTCACACCCCATTTTTGTGTATAGGTTCCAATTTCGTCTCTCTCTGAAGAGCAGTTGGAAAACTTAATTAAGAAATTGAGAAAAGCGAGTGAAGGTAAGTCTGCCTAAAGTTGCAAGTTAACTTTTTTTTTAGAAAAATCAGGTGGTATATGAGTTAATTCCACTGTGCTTTAAAAGATATTACTACCATTATTCAGAGCCCTGTGGTTTCATGTTTGGTTCCTTAAGCTTTTGTGCTTCTATTTGGCACAGGTTTGAACTCTACACTTAAAGATCAAATCATGTCCCATCCAGCATTGCATGATGCCCTTCATGACCCTAAAAATGGTGATTCTGCAACCAAACATCTGAAGCAGCAGGTATGTTTAAGCCATAGTAACGCTACTGAAAATGGCCTTTTTGTTCATTTGTTAAAAGCTATTGTTTTTAACAATTGTAGTTATTACTGAGATTTTGTTTGGATTATCTTTCAGGATACAGAATCTTCCCATTTCAAAAAATATGTATAAACACAGATAAAAAATTTTTGGCATGGTTATGGTTCTGAGTACTACATGTTAAATATTTAAAAGCAAGAGAAAAACTTTAAAGCCAAACAGAAATTATCGATGTGCTGCCCTATGTAGAAGTTAACTGTGCTATTTTCCCATTTGAGCCAAATGTGTTTGCTGTAGTTTATAAAATAATCTCGTGAAGTTTGCAGGCTTCTATTTTAGGTAACATTGAAAAATTAAAGTTACTTGGTCCAAGAAGATGCTTTGTTGAGTTTGGAGCAGGAAAGGGAAAATTATCTCATTGGGTTGATATTGCCTTAAAAGATGCTGAAGAAGTTCACTTCATCCTAGTAGAAAAGGTGACCACAAGATTCAAGGTAAGTGAAACCATTGCAGTATATTTTGCACTTTTCTTGTTTGAAAAAAAGAAAAAATGATACTCAGAAACATACCTCTTAAAGAAGATGAATTTTTGTGTGTTTATTTGATTATAGCTTTTTATCCTAATTATATTAATGACTTAAACTGAAGGTAAATTTCTTAATCTAAATTTTGATAGTTCATTGATCTGAGTTCCTAAAGTATTTCCAGAGATAAGAAAATATGTGGAAAGAGCCAAGCTCAAGCTAGGGGTTAAAAAATCTTGGGTCCTAACCTACCTCTGCCACTTACTATTTATTCAGTAAACAATTATGGAGTGTAGCACCGGCTCCAGGATTGATATTGAGTAAAGTCAAAAGAGACATGGTCCATATGTTCTGCACTTATATTTAGAAAGAAGAGACAGACAAATAAATAAATGTTATAGAAAAGTGCTAAAATATGAAAAAAGTCTGCACAGAGTATAGTGTGGGTTCAAAGGAGGGAGTGACAAGTTTTATTGCAGGAAGGGATGGTGAATGGCTACACAGAGAGGGTGATGTTAGAGCTATATCTTGAAAAGTGGATATTTGCTAGATTCAGGGTTTAAGAAGCATTCTAAGAAGCAAGAACAATGTACCCAAATGCCAGAAACATGGGAACATTTCCGTGTGATGGGAGGTAGAGTTCAGCGGTGATTAGGTGGGAGAGACAGGCTAGACAATGGAAGGTTTCATTGAGGAAGGAGTTTGGTTTTATCGAGCTACACACTGGGGATACACTGGAAAAAGGATTTAGTTCTGGACTTCAAGAAGCTTACATATAATGGGACAGACTTACAAGTATATTGGTTCATTATCCTAAGTGTCTAATGATAATGGTAAGTACCAGGTGCCACAGGAGTGTAAAGACAACACCAGCCTCAGTCTAGTGCGGGTCACTGAAGGTTTCCTGGAGGAAGTGACAGCTGAGAGGAGATGGAAAGAATATATAAGAATTGACAAAGAAAATAGAAAAGGGTTTAAAAGTTCATCCTAGCAGCACCATTAAAGCTGTATCAGAAGAGTCTGAAACGTGAAGTAGGGACATTAGTAATAAGACAATTCTTATCCAGCAATCCAAGTAAGAAATGGGCCAGAGCTAAGGAGGTTGCAGTGAGATGGAGAGGAGGGAAAGGGTGTGAGAAATGTGTTGATGTTGGAAGCCAGGAGACTTGGTGATTATCCATTAAGTGTGAAAGAGGAGTTACTTCTGGTGACCTTTTGTGGCTCAGGTGACTAAGTGGCGTTCTTCTCTGACATACTGAATATAGAAGGAGGAAGAAGACAGATAGTTTGAAGGGACAGATGAGTTCAGTTTTGAAAGCAGAGCTTTCTAGTTCACCATTGGATTTGTGTCTGTGCTCATCAGAAGGGTTCTGGGCCACAGTGTAGATGTATAAGTCATAGGCACATAGATACCAGATTAGAATGACTGTAATCTTTCAGGGAGTGTAAGAAGAGGAGCAAGCCAAAAATAGTGTTTTAGGGGCTAACAAAGATTTAGGAACTGGCAAATCATCCTGGGTATGTCATCTATGAACCTTAGTTCCTTCATCAATGAAGTGGGAATTTTTAGAGTTAAGGGAGATAATGTGTACATAGTAATGTATAAAATTTTCAAGCCTTATAAAAATGTTTACTGTTATTATTTTGGAGTCTTCATCACAGAATTTTAATTTTTTAATTAATACTTCTATTTTTCAAATACTAAAAACAATGGAAAATTATTTGCTCTGAATTTTGAAAACAAATAGAAATCTTTCTATTTTCATAAAGCTTTCTTTTACCTAAAAGCCATTGTTATAATGATGTTCTGTTTGTGCAGGTTGATGGCAAACACAGAAAGAAAAATTCAGTGTTTGAGAGACTTCAAATTGATATTCAGCACTTGTGTTTGAGTAAGTTGCATAACTTTCAGTTGCTCTACCATAAATCATAGAAGTTTCAGACTCTGAGGGTTGCTTAGAAATCCAATCATGCAAAACAGTGCTTCAGGGAAAACAAAAATTAATCCATTGTTAGTATAGAACGTTGTATCTAACATTTAGATAAATATAAATGGAATTATGGTTGAAAGCTTAAAAATTATGTTTCAGTATCAACTAGAAATGAAATGTCATACTAAGGAATAGTTTAGAAGCTTTGATAATATGTCCTTACATTGTTTGTTTGTCCTGTTTTAATTAATTACTGTGTCTTTTCATACCATACGCTAGCCTTCTGTCTACAGTTAACATGACTTTACCTAAACTGTTAAAGAGATGAGATAGTTCTCTGCCTAGCTAATATGTAAAAGACAACTGCCTAGAATTTTGAATTGTACCAAAGGAAAAAACCCACCTCTGTGGAACTCATATTTCATAAACACACACACACACACACACACACATACACACACACACACTCATACTCATTAATCATACTCTTTAGTGCCCTTTCTGTGTCTTTTAATAGTTTTTCATATTATTTAAAATGAAAATAATACAAACATATGCCAGTAACCTCTTCCACTAGTTTTAAGTCAGCCTTGTGATGCAGCCCACAGCGGGCCCATGTAGCAAATTAAGTTTGTTGAGTTAATAACCTATAATTTTGTTTACTTGATATTTTTAAAATATATTTGTTTCAATACATCAATCAAGTATTCTGTAAGTTTCCATCTTCCTAAAAAATTCTCTCCTGGATCCTTCAGACTTGTTCCAATCCAAACTGTGTGCCTTCTATTCCTGGGGCACAGTGGTCAACCTTAAAACTCTCTTCTTTCTCATCCTGCAGATTCCTCTCACTCTCCTGGGTTGGAATTTATTTTTCTGCATCTTATCACACATCTTCCTCTATTGATTTACTCTCTTTGAGCCAAGCATCTCCTCCCATAGCCTCCTGAGGAACAATTGCAATAGAGAGAAATTTGAAACCTTGCGTTGTCTGAAAATATCTTTTATTTTACCCATACACTTGATTTGGCTGAGTATTTCTATTTCTAAGTCGAAAATCACTTTCCTTTAGAATTTTGAAACTATTACTCTACTAGTATTGTTGTTTAGAAATTCAGTGCCATTCTGAGTCCTGATCACTTGTATGTAATCTGCCTTTTTCTTTCTAGAAATTCATAGGGTCTTTTCTTTGTCCTCGGGATTCTAAATTCTCAGTGATGTGTTTTGATGTAGTTATATTTTTATCTATTGTGCTGGGCACTTGGTGGTCTCTTGTGTTTATATCAGTCGTTCTCAACCAGAGGCAGTTTTAGCCCCCAGGGAACACTGGCAAGGTCTGAGATACTTCTCTTTGTCATGAGAGGGGACATGCTGCTAACATCTGATGGAAGCCTGCAGTCCCGCTCCCCACAACAAAGGATTATTGGGGCCAAAAGTTAATAATGCCAAGGATGAGAGATCCTGATTTAGAGATTCTAGCATTCTCAGCTTCCTGGGAAGTCTCCATGCATTCTTTCTTTCATAGTTTTCTCTGCGCCATTTTCTCTTTTCTCCCTTTGTGGAAGAACTTCTATGATTTAGTTATTTGACCTCCTGGAATGGTTCTTTACTTGATTTGACTTCTCTGTTCTGTATCTTTTGGCCTTTTCCCTATACTTTCTAAAATTTCTTCAACTTAAGTTCTTCTAGCATAGTTTTAATTTCCAAGATTTTTTTCTCTGAATTTATCTTTGCTAGTATAACCTGTTCTTTTTTCATGTTTGCAACATCTTTGTGAGGATATTAATGATAGCTTTTTAAGAAGTATTCTCCCTTCATATTTTGTTTTCTCTAAGTTGCTCTTTTCCATTTGTTTTGGTCTTTTTCAATGTAGGGGTTGTCCTCAAACATCTGTGCTTTTTGACAGTGTGTTCGTAGTTCAGCCTGAGGGACTAAGAGCTCTGAGTCCTCGGGTGAAGTTGGACTTACCTAAGATGTGATCTTTCCTCTTGGGCTGGTCGGGTTGCTCAGAGAAGACTTTGCTGATCACCTGCCTGGAGGGTAAAGGTCAGGTTACCAACATTCTGGGACCCAGTAAGGAGTAATAGCTTAATCCATATGCACACCCACTTAATCCTGCTCTTTTACCGCACTTCAGCTTTCAACTTCTTATGTCCTCAGTCCAGTGACCTCCTGTTTTATTTGCTCCAGGGAATTAATCTGCAGTTTTGCGCCAAGCGGCTACGAGGTGAGGAGGACTGCTTCTTAACTAGCCCTCCCACCACAACTCTGTGATAAGTGGCTCCCTCAGCTCCTAGTTACCTGGTGCCCCCAATTCCTGAAGCTTCGGGAGATTTGTGAAGTAAATGTAATGGGTTCTCAGCCTTTCCCACTTTTATCTCCTTTTCTCTTCTTCTCATCTTATGAATGGCTTTTTAAAAGTCCTTTTATTCCCGTTTTGATGGGGTTTTAGGAGGGAGCAAACTAGATGCTTGTATTCAATCTGCCATCATTGCCCAGAAGTTCTGCCCTATTTTCTAAGCCCAAAGAAATAGGAGAGAGAAGAAATGAGGTAATTTTCAAGCATAAGAGCTTTCTTAGACAGCCTTTCTCTTCACCTTGATTGATAAGTTTCTTGAACCACCTTAATTTAAACCTCTGTATTCCCTTACACAGGCAAACTTTCCCACTTGGTGCCAATTTCTTCTAGCATGTGATACCATCTGAAAGCAAGCCACAGAGAATTTGAAATATTTACTGAGGACCTCCATTGGACAGTTCAGTGTGCTGGGTGCTGTAGCTGGATTTGTACAGAGAAGCATACTTTTCATGTCAGAATCTTAGAAAAAGGAAAATGAATACCGGGGAAAGATGGAAACATTAACTGTGATATACTACATTTTACTGCATTACCTTGAAGACATCTTTTTTTTTTTTTTTTTTTTTTGCTTTTACACTACTATTACGAATATTTTCTTTTATTCGGAACAGTGTGAAAAGCTAAGATAATATCTTATTCTGATCATTAAGATCTAGTAAAAGCTCTTTTTGTGTATCATAATATTGAAAATTGTATTCTATAATATAAAACATTAATTGTATTATTCATGTGTATGTATCATATATGTTATTTATGCAAGATAAATCTGGTAGGAAAGGTTTTGAGTCCTTTTAACAATAGGTTAATAAAATTTAGCAAAATAAGGCTTCTACAGGATAAAGCCCTGGGTTGGTATATAAGAAATAGTAATGGCCTAAGAGTCAAGGAACTTTAACTGGGGAGTGAAGAACTGGCCGGGGATGAGGAGGGAAGAAAAGGAAGAAAAAGAGAAGAAATTTTAACTGATTCTGGCTGTGTCAGTAGCCATCTGCATTAATCATCAAGTCACTCCATCTTTGAGCCTCTTATTCCTATGCTATAAAATAAGAATTTTTTTTGTTTGTGTCTCTTTCCACCCTAAAATGCAAAGATTCTAATTAGTTCTCTCCTTGGGAGGCCACTTAATGCCTTATCTCACAAGAGAGCTAACTCAGTTCTCAATTCTTTTTATTTCAGACAAGATTCCTTTGCTAAGCAAAGAAAAACTGCCTGTAGTAGGAATTGGAAAGCATCTGTGTGGTGTGGCAACAGGTATGTAAATGTACTAATAATGTCCAGAGGAACCCACGAAGTCTTAGCTTAGCATGGTCCCAAACATTTAAACAGTCTCTTTTGAGTAGTTTTTATCCGTTGTGTTTACAACTCATTACTCTTTACAGTAGTACTAGGCCTGTAATATATCAGATGTAGAGCTTTCTGATTTGTCTGCTCATTTTGGCCATTTTATAGGATGAATTAAGAGTTTTATGTGTGGAATGAGGGGTATATAGTTCAGTGGTAGAGTGTGTGCTTAGCGTGTACGAGGTCCTGGGTTCAATCCCCTGTACCTCCATTAACAAGAGAAAAAAAAAAAAAAAGAAGAAGAAGAAAAGAAAAGAAAAGAGTTTTATGTGTAAATTCTGTGTCATACGGGACTTAAAGTTCTTTGGGTTATATTTCAACCAAAAGGGAAATAAATCATTTATGGAAACTGTATGATTCTGTCTCAGAAGCTTTTGTAGAAGAGTTGTTTAGGTAGGACTCTGAAACCTCTCCCACTAGAAGATGATTATATGTTGGGATTCTAGGGGAAACAAAAAGGAAATGTTAAGATGTGTTGTCTTAGCACTTGGATCGACTGATGTAGCATGATAAAGTAGAAAGAGCGTGGGCTTTGAAGTCAGAGAGTCCAGAGTTCAACTTTGCTGTCTACCCTTGGCAAAACACTTAACCCTTCTGAGCTCTGGTTATCTCATCTGTAAAATAAGAGTGATAATAATAATTTTCCAGGCTACATGTAAAGTGTCTGGCACATATCAGTGCCCAATAGATGTTAATTGTTGTTTTATCTTCTTTTGGCTCCTGCTGGTTTCATCATTCACTCATATGGGGAACTTGGAGCCTCCTTCAGAGATTATTCAAGTTGGCTGGAAATGGCTTTAAGTATTATATATTTCTGTTGCCTTGTATAGTTTTTAGTTGGCTTTCATATATTTTGTTTCATTTAACCTCATAAAAGCCTTCTGAAGTAAGCCAGTTCTGTCCTGGGGAGGAAACAAAGAATATTCCTTTACTCCTACCCATCTAACCCAAGTTTCCCAGAAATTTAACCTATCCTGGCCATTTCTCATTGTTCCAAATACTCCCCCGACCCTTGATTCACTCTGTCTGAATTCTCCTTTCATTGCTCTATCGTTACCTCACTGAAAAATCTCTGCTGCAGCTGCTTACCCTTCTTGAAATTCTGTTTTCTTCTCTTCTCTGACACTTTTCTTTCCTGGTTCTTCCCCTACATCTATGCCATTCTTTCTCTGTATCTTACATGGTGTCCTAACACTGTATGTCCTTTAAATACTAGTATTCAACCCATCTGTCGCACACCCAGTGTGTCTTTCCCCTTCTTAAAACTCTTCAGTAGCTCCCAGTCACCTACACCATTAAGTCCAAGCTCTTCAGCATGGCATCCTGGTCTCAGTCTGGCCTCTGCCTTCCTCTCTTTGCCACTTCCTGCCTCCGTGTTTGCTGGTCTGCGGGTTCAAACCCGGTGTGCTTCTCCTGTATACTATGCTGCTCGGTCTCTCCTCAGCCTTCAGCTCAGTCGTGTCGCTTTCAGGGAGCCTCCCTAAAGGCTCTGCCTTGGAGTTTATCATAATTGCCTCTGCGTGTCTTTACCTCAGTGTGTTTCAATTGTCTCTTTATATCTAATTCTCCCACCATCCTCTGATTGATTGATTGATTGATTGGTTGGTTGATTGATTGACTTTAGTATAGGGAGTGTGCTGACGTGATGTTTGGTACATAACAGGAACTCAGTAAATCTTTGAATGAATAAGTAACCTTGGCCACCAACTTGCTGTATTTCCTGGTTCCTTTTTAGGTCTGTGGCTTTGTCCCTTAAGTTCTGTATAAAGGAGGGGTTGAGATAGATTCTAAAATAACTTTGTCCTTTTAGTAAGTTACCTGATTATTCACATTCCTGAAGACCATTTACTTAAGTCCAGTATAAGTAAAATAGTGACTGAATATATTTCATCAGAAAATACTAGTTTATGAAATAATAGATTACCTGTCAGTTTCTCCAAATAAGAGGTTCCCAATAATGTTTGTTGACTTAAATTCATATATTGGATTAAATTTACTAATAAAATATCAAATTATTTACTATCCACTTGTGACATCTTGGGGTAATAAAATTTAAAACTACATGTTTTTGATTGAACAAGCACAGTGTGACAGTTTGTCTAATCAGAAAGAAAATGTGGATTTTATAGCATCTATTTGAGGTCTTCCCAGTATTGAGAACAACATAGCAATCTGCAGTGGGAAATTGTCATAGTCATCAAAACCCATTTGTTTAGTTTTTAAATGTACTGTAAATTTTTCATTTTAATATAAACTACATCCACCTCTAAGATCGTGTTTATTAATCATCATGTATTCTCAAAGCCTTGCTCATGAAAGACATTCAGTAAGTATTGGCTGAGTTACGCATAACTTCAGTAAGGCTACTCAGGGAGGCCTACTTTCCACATTTTGACCCCCCTGTTCTCAGCTCTTTACTATTTCCTGTGAACATCTTACCTTTCGGGACTGACACATAACATCAACTTTAGCAGATGCTCAGTCGATGCCTTTCCTTTTTCTTTCTTTGGATTCCTTAAGCTCAGAACTTCCCTAGAATGTAAGTGTAGATAATAAATTTTTTTTTCTATACAAGTCATTTCCTCAGCCAAGGTAGGAGAAATGAGAGCCAATTTGAATAGCTGGACTAAAAGTTTTACAAGTTGTAAATCTTAAACTTCAGACAGTCTTTTGGGGAAGTAGACTTCATGCAGAATAAATCAATAGAGAAACTGATACAATAATGAGAAAAGAGCAAATATAAGCAAAGTTGATAATTCATAAAAGAATTATTACAAGCATGAAGCTAAGGAGGTTTTTGTTGTTGGGTTTTTGAAAACCATACTGCCTAATAAATGTAAAAAATATTTATTTTTAAAGATGATGTGGTTTGGGGGGCCACATAATTGTGTTTGCAGATCTTGCATTACGATGTTTGGTTGAAACCTATGCTGCCATTTGTGAGGAAAGGAATGAAGAACCTTTAGCCAAACGCATAAAGAATGATAAAACAGAGAAAGAAATTAACACTTTGGCCAAGGAAGGAAATGAAAAAAATGTCCCAGAGAAGTGGACCCCTGTGGCTGGCATTGTTATTGCACTCTGTTGTCACCACAGGTGTGATTGGAGACATTATGTGGGCAAAGAATATTTCAGGGCCCTAGGCCTTGGAGCAGTGGAATTCCACTATTTCCAGCGAATGAGTAGTTGGGCCACTTGTGGGATGCGAAAAACAGCTTTGGAAGCCTCAAATATTTCCACAAAGAGAAAAGATAAACCGAACGATGACAGCGAGGAGCATGATGATGGAAGGCATGGAACCACAGATGACGGCGCTGAGAGTTTGCCTGGGTAAGTGACTCCTTTGAAATAGTAACACTAGAGCAGAAATATGTTGTTATTACTATACTTTCTTTTTAGATGAGTGTTACCAAAAATTTATTTATGAAAATATATTATTTACCGTCTAATTTTAGAAGAAGAGAAAATGCACACACTTTTATTGTGGCATAAATAAAAGTTGTAAGCATGGGACATAGCACCTAATATATTGTGGGCTATTTAGCAATTTATCAATAAACAGAAGTGACTAATATAAATGTTTACAGAATTTTAACAATTTGTTGTATGTGTTTATTCAATTTAGGTTTCTTACCATTGAAGAAAAGAAGAAAATAGGGCATCTTTGTAAATTGCTGATTGACCAAGGCCGAATCAAGTATTTACAGCAGAAAGGATTCAGTCCTGCTTTACAGTATTATACAGACCCCCTGGTGTCTTTGGAAAATGTATTGTTAACTGCTTTACCAAGTCGTTCTTCAACACCAGAAACAACTGCTTAATGGAAACGAAATTTTGAACAACATCTGTCTTCCACCAAAAAAATTTTTTAATTGTATTTTTATATTCATGAAAGTATAATTTAAATAGCAGGTAACATGAACTTTTAAAAATGTTGTGGCCTCAATGAACTTTGGTAGTAGCTTTGTTTTTTCACTTCAGAAGTCCAAACAGTAGAGAATTCACTAAATTCCCAAAGTAATCCTCTTCAGCAGGGCATCTTGAATTTTATTATCCATCAGCATTTATAGAGATTGGTTAAGTAGTCGAGCAGTTGACTTGGTTATCTGAAACACACATAACATGTCAATTGTAACTAGCACATTAACTTTCTACTTGCATTAATTTTGGAAATTTATTTTCCTTTGATTTTATTTAATACTTTTTATTTTTCAAGTTCAAGATGCAATGATCAATTGTCAGTTTACAAGAACCAATCTGAGAATTTGGCTAATGTATGGATTTTTTTGTCCTTGAAGATCTGGAAAGAAAAATTAAATGTGATTATTTGTTTCTAATGTAAACAAATTCAGGATGTTCACAATCAATTAATGAATTCACCTTCCAGATTTCAAGAGCCACACCTGTGTTTACATATAATCAGAATTTGTCCAGAATTTTTCAAGGGAAAAAACTGTTTCACTTCATCATTTTTATTGGATAATAAGCTAGTTAGAATTTCCAAAAAGATATTTATAATCCTAATTCACAAATTAAATTGAAATTTTGAAATAACTCCTGAAGTTAATTAGATGCCATATCTTTTAACAGGCGATTTTTACATGTATAAGTACAAATGTAAGTATATTCTCTCCTGTTTGGAAAAATAATTTGGAATAAAGTGGAAATTAGATAATGAAACCAAAACCTTCTCACATATAGGCCTCATTTAACTCATAAGCAGTTTCTATGCATAAGCTGACATTAAACCAAACATATGGCAAGACTGTTACTTTCCTCATCTTATCCTTGATTTATTTCTGCCTTTATTTGTAAAAATTGTCTTGATCTTTGATACATTTGCCAAGACAAAGATCCAGAATTACTCATTTTAGACATTATAATGATATTCTTAGGTAACTATTTTGTAGGTCTATGATTACATTAATTACAGATGAGACGTCTAAGCATTTTTAATTTCTGACCTTTCTCCTTTAGTTCTATCTCATGTATCTCATGAGATTGCCTACATTCAAGTATCAGCCCTACTACTTGATCTCTTTGTGCCTCTGTTTCCCCCTCTTAAAACGGGGATGGTGAAGATAGTAATACCTCATAAGGTTATTGTGAGCATTAAATGAGATAATACATGTGAGATGCTTAGAACAGTTCTGAGTACAGAATTTTGTACTCAATAAATATTAACTATTATTAATATTACTAATTCATGAAAATATTTCTAGTAACATAGTAGGCAGACTTGGTTTTATTATCTCTGTTTAAGTTGTAATCATTTTTCTCTTGTTATAAGTTCTATGCCATATTATTAAAGTAAGATAGTTTATTTTTTAAAGTAGTTACTCATGCCTGCAAATCAAGAGAACATAAATGAAGATAATAATATGTAACTCAGAAATTAACCTGATTTTACTGAGTTAGGCAATGTTAATTTGTGTCATACGATCTGTTTTGCATCATTCAACAATTTATGCCCCAAAATAAAAATAATTCTACAACAGGTATTATCTCCGTTATGTTTCATAAAACATATGTACAACACAAAGAATTATATAGTCCTGTGGCCCATCAGCTTAATGACTGTCTCTGACGATGATACCAAGAACTGTATGGGAGGATAAGCTTGTCCTCAGCATGCCAGCCGTAGGTCAAGATTATCGTTTTCCACAGCCTTGCTCATTTCCTTTAAGATAACATGAGACGGTGACTATGTGGGATACACATATAACCATTCCTTGGCCTGCAGACTTTTCAGGTTCAGCAAACTCCTCGTACTTTAGATTGATCTACACAACTACCTCTTCCTGCACATCCCACAGGTTCATCATTCACTGTGTTGCAACTGAAGCTCATGTTCCACTTCTGCTACCAAACCAGCTTCTACACTTCATCCCCCCATCACCGTTCACCCAATCGTTCTAACCAAAAACAGATTCATCGTAGACTCCTCCCTTTTCTCGTCTTCATTCAGTCATCAAATCTTTCTCCTGCTTGTCTTTTATATATTTATATTCTGCTATCCAACACGAGGCCCCAGGCACTTACAACTTTTTTACTTGTCTTCCTACAGTCGATCCTCTGTGTGACTGTTTCTGTGACCTTTCTATAACAGACCTAATGACCATTTCCTAAACGTCATCCATTGGATGATGGTAAAATTAATTTCTGTAGCTGAAAAAAATTCTTGTATTGTTTGCTCAGATTATACTTATTCTTCAAAGTAACTATTTGAAAATGTAACTAAATTCTACGTTTTAATTCAAAAACTCTTCACATTTTAGTGAATTGTAAAACCATGTTTTCTGTTGCTATGCTACTGTTTATTGGTTTTATTAACAGAGAACTATGTGCCCTTTGTCCTCTTCCCTTAATCTCAGTTTGTCGTTCCTTCCTTAATTGTTTTTTAAAAAAAAGAAGAAAAGGTTTTAGTCCTAAATTATCAGAGATAAAGTGATTGAAATCTATATAGCAAAACCTTACCAAAGTCTATTTTCTCTTGATAATTTTCATTCCAACGCAAAATGCTTTTTCGTTCCTAGGCAAAATATTTCTTTTACTATTTGCAGATTGTAGAAAAAGAGAAAATGTAGCAAAGGTAGTGTTCATGAGTAAACTGATCTATGTGACAAACTGAGACAACGCGGCAGTGAGGCTTTAAGAATTCCGTCTTCATTCACTTGGTTTTGTTTCAAGTGCTTGGCCAAAGAATTTTATTTTCTGACGCTACTTGAAAAACTTTCAGTATCTTTATAACCTTTCTTTCCAAGCCCTTATCAAAATTGTGAACAGGTGTGAACTTCACCTTTTTTCTTTCTACGATATTGACCAAGTGACCAGCACTTGACAGAAAAGTTAAGATGGAATGAGAAATCTACAAAGGAGTAATATATATACACACTCTCCTACCAAAAAGAATTTTTAACCTGTGTCATTTATACACAAGCCTCATACCTGCTCTCCGTGACTCCTGTATGTAAGTGTGCATAAACTGAAGGCCGAATAATTCCCGTTCCTCTTCCTCATCTGTGTTTTCACTGGGAGGAAGTGTTACTTCCAGTTTCAACGGGTTGTCTCGGAAGTTGACAAACCTGGCAGTTCACCAAAAAACAGAATTTTTATAGGTGCCAAAGAAGTGTACATTTATTTCCCTGGAGAAAGATCAGATGATAATATACTAAATTACTCTTTTTTAACTGGCTTCAATAACTGAACATCTTGGTGAGATGTGATATACCCCAAGAATCTTTAAGTTTCTTTCCTAAAAGAAAAAAATATTTTCTTTAGACAACTTATTTTCCAAGCTTGTAAAAGCAGTTATTAGTCCATAGCATATGTTTAATGTGCTACAGTTTAACTTCCAAGAGCAATCCTAATGTATCTCAAATATGCAATTAGTGCTATGAACTTAAAGTTTCTGCATATTTTATACATCGTGTCTTATTTATCATTGTATCTTCACCATCTGGTCCAGGACTCAGTAGTTGCTGAATAAGTAAATGAATGATTTTGTTATGAAAGGTGTAGGATTTGGTATGAATTCTAATGTCTTATGCTCACTGTCAGGAAATTAAGTTGAGGAAGGAAGATTTTTGAGAGTTCTGATAGTAATTAACTTATTAAAAGGTATATTGACTCTATCTGTAACATAATTGCCTGTGTTCATTTGTAGTTTTTTAGAAGGAAAGTAATCACTGTTCTTATGCTTTTAGTTTTTATATCGTGCATAAAGTTTGTTAGCAGTTATAAAATGATGGGGGTGAGGGTGTAGCTCAGCTGGTAGAGCACATGCTGAGCATGCACAAGGTATTTGGTTGGATTCCCAGTACCTCCATTTGGAAAAAAAAAAGAAAATGAAAACTGATGATTTTCATGAATATGTCACCATCACAGGGTAATTTAAAGCTGATAAATCCCAGTACTGTTTCAGTTTCAAGGATTCTTTCTTGAATAATTTAGACTAGTGTTATATGAATCCTATTTATAAATTATGGAATTTCAGAGTTAGAGAAGATTTTTGAATGTATTCGTTGATGAGAATGAGAACTCAAATCTGTTAACAACAAGTTCTCTGTATTACTTTGTTCTGCAGCCAGAAAGGGACATGTCAACTTTGGGTCTACAACTGTCACCTCAGATTGGTCATCTCTTCCATACACACTGGAATATCTTGCAGCTTATTGTTGCTGAGGACAAGAGTGCTCAGATTTTTCATATTGCTGATTGTTTCTGGCAAGCATGTTATTTCATTCCGTTGCAGCCATAATGTATGTAGACTTTGCATCCTGAAGAATTAAAAGAGGTTTCTGTGATTAACCACATAACCCTGGTTCTTATTAACCTAAAGTTTTTTTAAATGTCCTCTTGTACAACATCACCTTTAACCAGTATACCTATTGAGTTAACTGACTTCACATTACTTGATTTTAGGGAAACTGTATCAGGGAGTTAATCTCTATCTACAGTACAGCTGTCACCATGTAGTAGTAGAAATGAAATCAATTCTGGAAGTCTTCACTATTCTCATAGGATTTCTTGCAGAAGAACCGCTAAAATGTTATCTAATCTGAATTAGAGTCTCAAGAGAAAACTGAGAAATTATTAATATGCCCATTTAGGGCAAGACAAGTATGCGTGATGGTTAACAGCTTGGACTCTGGGACCAGGGTGCCTAGGTTCAAATCCTAGTTTGAACTTTACAAACAGATGAGGAAACTAACATAGATCTCTACATTAGTTTCCTCATCCGTTTGTAAAGTCCACAGAAGCACCTGGCAGGTACTAAGCAATGTTATTGTTGTGGCCTGTTGTAAATTTGTTAAAGTCAGGTAGCCAGTTTTTCTCTCCCAAAGCTCTTTTTCTTATTTGGAATAAATGAAAATATTCTGTTAAGAAGTGGCATACATTATTTATAACTAAATGGATCTATTGTGATTGACTATGCTTGGGGTCCCCTTTGTTTTGCTTATTATTTCTTATTAATCATAGATGGCTTCAACACATCTCTTGGTAGCAAAAAAAAAAAAAAAGTTATTTATTTTACCTTTCTATGGTATCAGGAAGTTGCTGAAGTCTGTTGCTTCCCATATCAAGCCACTCGAGGGCAGGCATGCGCAACACAGCAGGAGGGACTGCGGTAAACCGGTTCACGCTCAGATCCAGGTGAGTCAGCTTTATCAAATTGCTGAGCTGAGGAGGAAGGCAAGGGTTTTCAAAGTAAATGCCCACAATGTAAACTACTAAAACACATTGATAAAGGAGGTATTTCACGTCAAGAAATGTTTACATGATGCTTGGGATTTACTTAGTCTCAGCAATCCACAGCAAATTTGAAATAACAATAAAGCTAAATAACCTCCAGATAAGTGAAAAACTCCCTCATGGAAAGTTAATCTATTCAAAGAAAATTTATCTTCCAAAATAACCAAGTTCCAGGGTTTACTGAACCTGCCAGGCAGGAGCTTTTTTTTTTTTCCTTTTCTTTCTAGGAGTAAACATATGTTATATTTTCCTTTTATCTAGTAGTTGAGATTTTCATGGGAAGACCCAAACTTTAGAATAATAGTTATCTTTATTTAAATTTCCCGTGCCTGATGCTTTAAATATGTTATCTCAGTCATAGAATTCACAGTAATTCTATTTTTAAATGAAACCATCAATTAAAAATGTATTAAGACTATATAACGACACCAGTGTGCTCAACTTAAGAAAGAACTATATAGGTATGACCACCCCCAGTGTACTTCTCCCTCCTCCCCCTTGAAAGGTAAATCAGTTCTGAATTTGGTATCTTATTATTCCTGTGCATTTTTTATGCTTTTATCATGATTCATAAACATATTTTTCTATATATTTGCATATTACTATTATATATTTTCCATAAATGGAATTTAGTATTTTTATATGTTTCAAAATTTTATTTAAAGATGGTGATATTGTGCTTGTCTTTCTTTAACTTGCTTTTTTTTCTCTCAATATCAGTTTTTAAGTATATTCATGTTGATGCAGACAGCTCTAGTTTATTCACCAGCTTTATAAGGTGAGTAGCTTATTTCCATTTTAAGGACAAAATGGTTTAGAGAGGCCATGTAACTAGAAATGATGCTGCTATAGTGTGCATTCAGGTTTTTGTGGACCTAAAGCCACAAAATTTCTAAATTTCTCATTCTTCTGTGGTGAGAGTTTCACAATGTAAGAATTTAGTTAACTCTTACAAAAAACTCCATTTAGCCCGGCACATTCAATTTCATTCTACAACTTTAACACATAAAAAAAAAAATGCACAAAACAATGCTTTATGGGCAATGGAAAAAGATCAGTTTTTCCATTTAGTAGGTGGTTCCCCAGCTTTAGAATTCAAGTAATGAATAAAGCACTCTCTCAAAATCTGTCATCAGACCTTTAAATTTTTCAAATGATTCAGAATAAAAAGATCGTTTTTACATTAACAAAAATATGTTTGTGTGTTACAATGTGTGCAGTTTAATGGCTGAGAGATGCCTCCCTTTGTAGATTTCTCAGTGGTACTAGAACCCTTTGATTTTAGAAGATTGAAAAAAAGATATTAAAACCGTGATAATCTAAGTCTTAATTTTGCATATGTGAAAACTGAGACCTAGCTCTGTAAAGTGGTGTGTTCAAGGTCACACCTTGGAAATAATTCCAGGCTCAAGATCTCAGTTCAGTATTTGTTCCTGTAAAACCTATTTCTTTAAGTGAAGACATTACGGTAAAGACAGGTAAATAGGCATGTCCAAGTTCACACAGCTTTTTAGTGACAGAACCAAAGCTAGAAACAAAATCACAGAATTAGAAATTCGAAATAAAACATTTATTGGCCCTCTTTTAGGTATAAATAAAATATCCCTGTGATCATGATTTTCATCATAAGCAAGTATATACATTTCACTAAATTGAACTATTATAAGAAATGGATATGGGTATAGAAAGTATGTTTTACTTGCAAGAGTAACAATTATTGGTACATGTTTACTGGTCTGGGGGAAAAAAGTGACATTCTTACCAAGATACAGTGGGGGAAGGGAATAGTCTATTTTATTTTGAGTTTTATTATTCTTTTATTTTGCAAAGTCATTGTTTTCAAGGCAAAGTAACTTGGAAATTTCTTTTACTGATTAAATATGCTTGAAAAGTAATATAAATGTCTATATTTCTATGATCAGTTTGGTTTTACCAATTACAAGACATCATGCCAAATCAAGGTTTAAAGGCTTTCCAAGTCCACTGCCTGGTTTTTACTTGGTAGAACCTAGGAAGCTGGCAAAGAAACACTTCTAAACTGAGGAACTCATGTCATCACTTTACTTGTTCTCAAAAACTGATCACCTTATAAAAACCAACTAATAAAAGAGTTTTTCTACCCCCACATTGTCTGAGCTTTATGTTAATCATGTACTCATTCAGTAAGCATCAGGGAACAATCACAACCTAGGCTGTGCCTTCGGTTCTGGGAAGAGAACTAAGTAAGACTCTCACTCTGGCCTTCAAGGAGATCACAGTCTAGTCAAAACAATAATAGAAATAAATTTTATGCTAAATAGATCTTTCTCTAACTAAAAACATGCTTTTTAATAGCATGAAATGTTTTCACTAAAAATATTATTTTCTGAAATAAAATTTATAGCATTTCTTCATGAGTGTTGTTTTTAATGACCACACAGAGGAGAGGTAAACCAGTAGTAGATGGAAAGTAACATAGACATTTATATCATTCTAACCTCTTGTGGAAGCTCACATATATCTCTGTTAACAGCAAGTTCTAGTTTCTCCAAGCTGGCACAGTTACTTAGCTCCTTGGGGACAGTCTTGATCCTGTTGTAACTAAGAATCAGTTCCTGAAGTCTGGTGAGCAGTCCTACAAATAATAATACACAATAGAGAGCAGATGGATATAAAATAGTGTTTCTAGTTATTGAGTATTTTAACTTACTCGCCAGCTTCATATTGGCAAATTCACACTTCTTAGGCTCCTCCCTTTTCCTAGTATGTGTCCTGCCCCTTCTCCAGATAAGGAGCAGGCGATTTATCAGTGCTATAGGCAAACATATTTCTTTTCATTCTGTTTTATCTATACTATATCCTGACCAATTTCCCATTTGGGGATTTATTTTTTTCTCATTTAAGAAATTTTTTCTCATTCTCTTTCTTGTCTTCATCCTGTTCCCTTCCAGGAGGAATAACTGAACTGGCAATATTGTTTCCAGGATCTACACAATGTTATTTCTAAAGAGACTTCTCTTGCATTGAAATCTCATCTTGAATCACCTCAGTAAATCCAGAAGGTTGGATCTCCTGGAAGTTTCCGTTTAGATTAAATGTTTAAAATTTTCTCAAGATTTAGGGCTTTGTAAAGATGAGATCTTCATTCCATGTATCCAAAAAAAATTCTCAGTAAAAAGCAGGAATAAAACCTGCCTTCCTTACCAATTCCTCGAGGTATCTCTGAAATTGTGTTTCGAGATAAATCTAACACAGTAAGATTCTGGAATCTTCCGATGAATTCGGGAATTTTCAGCAAACCAGTTCTATGAAGTTGCCATTCCTGTAGCTGACTCAGTTTCAGTAGAGAAGAAGGGAGGGTCTAAACTCAAGTAAAAGAAATGACAGACTTACTATATTACCTTAAAATTATTTTAGTATCATGTCACACTGAAATATGATTGTAGAGATATCATTTGATTTGTAAAAGAACTTAGGAATATTTTTCTTTAATGGGTTATACTTGCAAATGCTTTTGACTACTTCTGTGTTTTAAGACCTTTACTATTTTGGGGGGTGCTAAACCTTCAAACCCAAATCATAATAGCTTAAACAAAAATAATGTATTTTGCTCAAGAGTGCACACACACAGAGCTGTGTTCTAAAGATTCTTTTATATTAGTCTTTGCTAGAGTACATATGTTATTGCAAATGAGAATATGGTGGTTAATTGAAATCATAAATGGAAAGACCATTTTAATCAACCATCCAAACTTCCCTTTATGTTTTGAAATAATTTGTAAAAGGTTTTAAAAGAGGATTTTCTTTTTATTTAAGAATTTTAAGAATTTCAACTATTCTGAACTCTATGCCTTTTCTTTTTCAGCCTAAAATAGCCAAAAGATAAAATAAAGGATTTAACCCCCAAGCTAAATATACCTGTATGTATGAAAACAGACACTGACCCAAGGGATAGAAGATGCCCATGTCAAAATTAGAGTAGGCCTAATGTAACTGAGCAACTCTGTGTGTCTGTGTGTGT
Source organism: Camelus dromedarius (assembly GCF_036321535.1). Classification (NCBI taxonomy): domain Eukaryota; kingdom Metazoa; phylum Chordata; class Mammalia; order Artiodactyla; family Camelidae; genus Camelus; species Camelus dromedarius. The sequence continues at coordinate 8,177,186 of NC_087444.1, forward strand.
GTGTGTGTGTGTGAGAGAGAGAGAGAGAAAGAGAGAGAGAGAGAAAGAGAGAGAGACAGAGACAGAGAGAATATGAGTAAGGTCATGGACATGGGAAAAAATTAATAATACATTTCAATTTTAACTGAAGTTTTAACTGAGCATTTGCTTTGGAAAATCTATATGATTTTTGTTAAGCAGATGATCATCTTTTTATGGAAAATACTTATCAGAAGGATTAGTAGAAGTTTTACGAATGACTTAAGTTTAGGCAGAATTGAAGCAAATTGGTCGAATTTTTGCAAAAAACAATGTTTGAAGTTATGTTTTCAGTTGCTTATGTTGCCCAGATTCATTTGGTGTGTTATTAAAATTAGAATTCCTGTAACTATTCCAGTCTTAAGCACACAGCCTCAGAATCATTCTCTCAACTCTCCCACAAAATGCGAAATGTAGAAAATCAAATATTACTTCTATAAAGCTTACCTTCCATTCCTCTTTTTCTATCTTCAAAACAAGTCTTCCATCTTCCTTGGAGACCTTTTCTCTTAGCTTGGTTAAGCTTACTCGTTCTTCCCAGATCCGCACTAGCCTTGGAGACCAGGAAATCATTTTAGTTCACAGGTAAAAGACATAGGTAACATTCAGTTTTATATGAAAAAGAGACCCATCAACAATAACCATTCGATTGATAGTATGTGAAAATCAGACAAGAATTTATTTTGCAAGAATTACAAATGTGCTTGGTATCATAAATGCCCTATTTTTAAGTTTTTGAAAAGTATAACTCTTCATAAGTTTTTACAAGTTTTATTGAGGTATGATTCACATACTGTAAAATTAATCCTTTTAAGCATACAATTTTTTTTTGTACATTTACAGAGCTATGCAACCATCATCACTATCTGATCCAAAACATTTTCATCACTCAAAAAAGAAACCCCATAGCCATTAGCAATCACTCCCCATTCCTCCCTCCCCCAGCCCCTGGCAACCACTAATCTACTTTCTATCTGTATGGATTTGCCTATTCTGAACATTTCAGATGAAGAGGATTATATAATATGTGGTCTTTTATGTCTGGCTTCTTTCACACAACATAGTTTTTCCCAGAGTTTATGCATGCTACCACATGTGTCAGTGCTTTATTCCTTTTTATAGAAGAGTAATGTTCTACTGCATGGATATACCAGATTTTGTTTATCCACTAATCAACTGATGGACGTTCGGGTTAATTCCATTTTTTAATTACTGTTGAATAGTGCTGCTATGAACATTCGTGTACAAATTTTTGTGTAGACATATGGCTTTGTTTCTCTTGAGGTCCTAGGAGTACAATTGCTGAGTCTTTTCATAACTCTATGTTTAACTTTTTTAAGAACTGCCAAATTGTGTCCAAATCGCTTTCATCATTTACCTTCCCACCAGCAGTTTATGAGGGTTCTGATCCACATCCTGTCCATCTTTTTGATCACAGCTGTCCTAGTAGGTATGAAGTGGTACTTCATTGTTTTCACTTGCATTTATTAAATATCGAATCCATAGATATTTAATAAAAAATTTTTAATGACTTGCAAATTATGTAGTTCAACTTCAGAGTTAAATTATATATTACTATATTCCATTTTATCCAGATTTTGTTTCTTAGATATAAAAATGTACAAAAACTTTGTCATTCTGGAGCACATCCTATTGATTTTTGGTTCATTGCAAACATACATAAGAATAATATCAAGCTATAAAAATGACTAGCAAAAGGTTGCAGAGGTTTTCTATTTCTAGACTAGAAAGTTTTCATGTATGAAAAATAAAGAATAAACTTAGAATTGAAATGTTTGCGCTTTTAGCCTATTAGAATTAGAATGATGCATAATAAAGAAATACAAGCAGTCCTCAAAGAACATAGGTTTAATTAATTTGAATATTTATTTTTTCAAAAATCTCTTGACATCTGAGAGTTAATATATATTCTTAGCAACTTCTCATATTAACTGATCTTCAACAAGGATTTTATTTTAATGAACAGAAAACCAAGTATCTCTAAAAGTGTAACATTTGCTGTGTATATATGTTGGTGTTTGCAAAATATTTCTATAGATCTGCGTGTTTTCATCCACTACTTGTCTGAAAGTTAACTCATCTGCTAACAAGTGCACTGTGGCAACGGCTATATGTAGCCCTCTAGACTGCAGGTAGGCTTCCAATAGATGTGGTTAACTGAGACAAAATGTATAATACCATCTGTTCAATTACATCACTTTTTATTAAAAATAGAGCTCTTCATGGGGAGAGGTGTATCGCTCAAGTGGTAGAGCGCATGCTTGGCATCCACGAGGTGCTGGGTTGAATCCCCAGTACCTCCTCTAAAAATAAATAAATAAATAAACCTAATTACCCCTCCATACCCAGAAATAATATTTAAAAAAATAAAAATAGAACAGTATTCAAACAGTAGACATAAAGATTATTAATTACTTGTTACTCACTGAGATACATGGATTTCAGAGCAAGATTTAATGATAAAAGCAAATACATGTCTTATTCCCTAAGCTTTAACTTCAGTTACAGAATTCACCAAGCACCCATTATATGCCAAGTATTATGCTGGACACTGTGTATACAAAATGCTCTGTCCTCAGTGAGTTTACAGTGATGCTATTATTAGACAAGTTTATTTCCATCTCTATAATGATTCATAAATTCTTTCTTGCTCTGAGTTACTATGATCTAAGTTCAGAATGTATCACTTAATTTGGCGACCATGGGTGAGATACCGCATCTCCATGGTTCCTACCTATAAAACAACGGGTTTGGATCATGTAATGTCGCCGGTCTCTTCTAGCTCTGGTGCTCTGTGAGTCCTACACTGCTTATTTTAAGCTTGATATACTTCCAAGTTTGGAACAGAAGTTTTCTACCTCCTCTGAAACCTTTTTATAGTCTAAAGCCTTTCTCTTTTATCCAAGTGCTTGACTTCCTCAAGGCAGCTTGGCATCAAAACACAATGAGGACAATTTCTGTTTAAACTTGAGACTTTCTGAGCTAACTCTTTAGTCACTTTTAGCTGAGAGAAGAAGCATTAGATTACATCCTTACCCTTTTTTGCCCCTTGCCTGTTTTGTACAGCGAAATCGTGAAGCTGCTGAAATGAAATGATTCTTAACTAGACACATTCAATAGCTGAAATTCAGGGGTTTAGAACCGACTCATGATTTCTGACCACTGTTTTTGAAAATGGAGAGTATTTATTAAGAACACTCGAGTCAGGTTTGTCATAATTGTATAATATAAACATAATAGGTTTCATAAGAGTGGCTTTACATATAAACGGCCAATCCAGGGAAATGTCAGACCTGATGTGAATGTAACACTTACTGGGTCAGATTACTTAGGTGTGAATACCAGTGAATACCAGGTCCACATTTATCAGCATGTGATTTTTGACAGGTTACCTGGACCTGTCCCTCAGGTTTTCCATCTTTAAAGTGGAGAAAATAATGTCACCTATGTGTGGCAGAGGCTGCTTATTGTTCCCCAGTATGTGTTACTCCTCTTCTTCCCCAGTAATAGATCCTCTGAGTGTAACTGAGCACAAGGCTTCATTTAGCCATCCTCCCTTACAGCTATGTATGGGTCATGTGTAGCTTTGGCCAATGGCATGTTAGCAGAAGTAGTAGTGTGTGCAACTTCCTGCTGGCTGGAATCAAATTCAATGGCTGCAGTTGGTCTGTGTATTTGGAGCCCTGAGGTGACTTTAGGAATGGAAGCCATGTACAGTTGAGCAACAAGATAAAAGCCTGAGTGTCTGACTCAGTGGAGTGCTGCACCAGCCCTGGATCACTTACGCAGAAAAGTTAGCTTGTCTTGCTTAAGGTACCATTATTATGGTTTTCATTCTCTCATAATGCAATCTAATCCTCATCATGACACCACGATTCAGCATGTTGAGAGGATTAAATGAGATGCTGCAAATAAAGCACTTAGCAGAGGGTCCAGTAAACACATAATAAATGTCTGCTATCCTTATCATTGTCAGCATCACTATCATCTTCATTGGCACTGGCCGGGAAAAATGACACTTCCTCATCCAGATCTTTTGTTTTTACAGTTAGGAGACACAAATAGTTACTTATCAATAAATGTTTCCCCCTCTTCTTTGCTGGGAGAAAGCCAGTTATTTTCCAGTAACCCAGGAAAAAATCTTAATTTGTCTAGACCTCATTATAATCTCATTCCCCTAGAAGGTAACTGCATTAGGAGTGTACAAATGACCCAATTCTGGCCATTGAGATGTGAAGGAGAGATTTGCTGGGGGCCCTCAGGAAGATTTTCTCATACTTAAAGAAGAAACAGAAATAAATAGTTCTCACTCTTCTGATAACACAATGATGCCTGTCTGTGATGCCTGAAAGTGTACCAGTCATCCTGCGACACTGAGCGAAGCTACCCCTAGGACCAAAATGACACACTGAGATCAGCTGTGGAAGGTGATAAAGAGAAGCTGAGTCAGTTTTTAAAGCTATTGAAGCTTTGGAATTGCCTGACCTCAGGACTTCCCTATTGCTTAAGCCATTTTTTGTTGAATTTTGCGTTATTTGCTAACGGACATGAGACCATTTTTTAAATTGAGATGTAATTGACAGATAACATTATATTCGTTTAGGTATACAACATAATGGCTTATATTTGAATATATTGCAAGACACAAGACCATGTAATGTTTAGGAAGAGGCCTAATGTATGGTAATTGTAGGGAGCTCTATGGAAGTTACGAGGAGGGAGCTATTCGTGCAGGATTAGTAGAATACTTTGGAGATATCCAATTAGGAAAGTTGGTAACTGTCAATAAGGCAGAGGAAATAGGAGCCAAATGATTTAAGTGCAGCCCAGATAGAGGAATCAGGTGATCCACAGGGGACCTGGCTGGAACTCCCGGCTGTTTAAACAGCTGGGGCTCTCCAGCACCTTCTACTGCCGGATGCTGCCTTAGATCGCAGGCAATGTAATGCAGAACAAGCTCCCTCTGAAAAGCAAACTGAATGGTACTAATCAGACCTTGATGAATGTTGAACAGACTCCTGAGAGGGCCTAGGATAACTACTATTTTCACATACAGACATTCATTATTTTTCGTATCACATAGCCACATAGGTGTTTCCTTTAGCTACATTTGGGTTTTCAGTAAATTATAATCCTATCAACTTCAATAATAAGGCATTTAATAAATGCTCTTTTCAATAATGATGATGTCAGGAATTTTTACTAATTCAAAATCATAAACACGGTATCACATACTTTTGTTGAAATTCCCTCTCTCGCTTCAGGTCTTCATTGTGTTTCTTTATTCTTTCTTCCCAAACTTCCTTTGCAGCATTGACAGCGCCAGCACAAAACACATTTTCTGACATGATTTCTCCACATCGTCACAGAATCACTAACTTCATTAAATTTTGAATAGCTGAATCGCAGATGCCATCTCAGAAAGGACCTGATTGTAACAGAGAAAAAAAAACCAAACCAATGTGTTTCCGCATATTTATTGAGTCCCCTAATGGTCATAACAGCTTATATTTATTGAACACTTTCCATATTCCCAAAACTATTTTATGCACTTTACATGCCACGTTTCACTTAACAATTCTCATATTAAAAATACCAAGGCATGAGTACCTTTGTCGTCTCTAAAATACAGATGAGAAAACCAAGCCCTAAAAAAGGTGGGCAATTTAAGGTCTCATCCCTAATAAATGATAAAGGTGGCAATTGACGCCAAGTCTACTTCCTTTGTTACTATTAATTCACAATGACGAAAAATTGGGACTAGTTTTCATGTCCAATTATAGGAAAATGTTTAATAAACAGATACATGAGAATTTGACACAACATTGTAAAATGACTATAACTCAATAAAAAATGTTAAAAAAAATAAAAATTAAAAATATATATAAAACAGATACATAAGATCAGCAGGCATCTTGGGATGTCTACTTAATCTAGATGCTGTCTGCAGAAGCTGGGATTCAGTCAAGTGGTAATATACTGGGATTGTTTGTTCTTATGTAAAATAAATTGCAAGCAGACAGATCTAACACTGAGGATTGTGGCCTGAAGCTCTGAAATAAAAGGAAAATAATAATAGGGTAATGGTTATGTAAATTATGGTAGATCTGTCTGATGGAACGTTCTTCGCTTTACAAATAATGGTATTGATTTTTTTTTTACCGAATTAGATTAGCAATAATAAAAGAATTTAATTTACAATTAATTAAACTTCCTTCTTCAAAATTCAAGAAGTCAAAGATGTCCATAATTACAAATTCTATTCAACATTATACTGGAAAACCATAATGCAAGAAAATTAAGTAGAAAGGTATAAAGTTTGGAAAGGAAAAAGTGAAATTTGCAACAGCATAGGGAAACAGGCACTCATGCACTAAAGGTGACAGAATGTAGTTAGATTCTCTATGGAGAGAATTTTGGTAATATCTATTAAACTCACAAAGCCACATTTACACTTGTAGGAATTTATATTGCAAATATTTTCAATTGTAAAATGACATATTACAAAGTTTTTCACTAGAGTGTTCTCCATAACAGCAGAAGATTGGAAAGAATGTAACTTTCTACAAGTGAATTATAGTACATCCATATCATGGGAAATTTTACTGGAGTATTTAGTAATCAGGGAAGTCTAAATTATATACAATATCTGTTAATAACCTATAATGAAAAAGAACATATATACAAATGTTTAACTGAATCATTATGCTGTACACCAGAAATTAACATAACATTGTAAACCAATGATGCTTCAATTAAAAAAAATAAGAAATAGAGATTTAAGTATTTGTTTTAAGTCAAAAAGGCAATCAAAAGAGAGGTTAAAAATAGGGATTAACTCTATGGGTGTGTAGGCAAACTTAAGCATCATCTTTTTTGAGGGGGAGGAGGTAATTAAGGTTTTTTAAAAATGATTTATTTTTTAGATTAATTTTTTTAAATGGAGGTACTGGGGATTGAAGCCAAAACCTAGTGGAGGCTAAACATGCACTTTACCACTGAGCATCATCTTTTGTAATGAAACTCCATGGATAATAGAGCTGATAAGAAACAGCATAACTGCTTTTGAGAAGAAAAAAATTATTATGGAGATAACAATTGAAAACTAAATTCTGAGATAGTTAAAATGGTTACTTCTAGGGTGATAGAAATGAGGTAGAGAATGTTGCTTTTCATTATTAATCTCCTCTAAATTACTGATTTCTTTAAACTAAAAGTGTGTGATGTGTGTGTGACAGAAAGAAAGAGACCGAGAGAGGGAGAAGAGTGTATTACAAAGGAAAAATGTTTAACATTTCAGGATGAATATATAATTGCCAATACAGAAAATTATTAGGAGGGGGTCCTTATTTTTAAGCAATGCACGCAGGAACAGAGTTGCAAGATCGTTTTGCCATCGAGAAACCTTGGCATGTGCTTATGCTGGTAATATAACCCCCTGGGTATATCACAGTCCAACTACAATTTATTGTCCCAGGTGTAAGCAGGTTTAAAGTATTATCAAATAATAGAATTTTTTTTAATCCCAAGGATCTAATGTAAATGTGTATTTTACTAGACATGTATATAGCTATTCAGTTTCTAATTCATTTCCCCATTTGCCATTAAACTTTGGTCAGCCATGCGTTTTTCAATAATAGTGACCAATATCCCTTTGAGGAAAACAAGTCAGTAGTGATACATGTATTTCTGCCTCCAGCGTAGGACTGTGTTCTCTACCTGGATGGTTTCTGTAAGAGAAAAGCACACAGCATGGCAGTGAAGTAAGCATGGCTATGACATGACTGGGGAGTCAGCTTCGCAGAGTCAAAAGGAAGCAAAAGAAATACAACCTCAGACAAAACGCTTCTTGACTTCTAGAGAAATCAGTCTTCCAGAGGAAGACAACTACATAATGTCTATGAACCCCCAAAAGACTTCTAAATTCAATTCTAAATTTATTTGAACATTCCAGCAAATACAGACACAGTAAAGGCACCAACAGCAGTCTATTTATATGTGAAGAATGGGAAAAAAATGTTTTTGAAAAACACTTACCATGGTCGGTGGATGCAGAAGCTGACATGCCCAGAGTTAGCGATTATCAGCTAGGAGTAGATTGCCAAGAGAATTGTTTTCAGTGTGACCCCGAATGATTAAAATCCTCAGTCAGACCGTAACCAAGTGAAATGACATGTCAGCCCAGTTCTAATTTTAGTTCATGGACAAAGCTGAGAATAGCAAAAATCACATGGAGCTTCTGTGCGAAGGATCAACTGATAATGTATGTGAGTGCATTCTGTGCACTGCAAAACGCTGGGCTGTAGGCATTATAAAACCATCCAGCATAACTATTTCAAAGCTCCTGAAAAGTAATTGCTATTGAAAAGTCCTCACTTTTCATGATTTGCACATTTTGAGTGTTTACTAGAATCTAATGAATCTGTTCCAAGCCAAGAAGTTTGGAAATAAGCAGATGTGTATAACAAAAACCCTACCTAGTAAGCCAGAGATATTTAAATAATTTTTAAGTTTTTTTTGGAGGAAATTAGGTTTATATATATATATATTGCGTGTGTGTGTGTGTGTGTGTGAGGGGAGGTAATTAGGTTTATTTATTTACTATTTTTAAATTTTTTTTAAAATGGAGGTACTGGGAATTGAACCCAGGACTTTGTGCATGCTAAGCACTCACTCTACCACTTGAGTTTACCCTCCCCCTCAGATACTTAAATATTTAAATTAAATGTGCAACTGTGTCAGAAAAAAAAAAATGAAGGTGTGGATAGATGTGGGTAACAGAGGAGCCCCAAGCTTCCACTGCATCCACGCTTCAAATTTAATTATCTCTCAACCTTTAGCTCCTCAGACTTCATAGATAGGAGCTAGTTCCTGGTTCTTTAACAAATATATATGTATCTATTTATTGAATTGGAAATATATGCACATGGGGCAAAATTCAAAAGATACTGAATTCCCCTCACGTCCAGCCTTTTAGTTCTCTTCCTGAAGGCAGTCACTATCACCAGGTACTCCTGTGCCCTTCCAAAGACGGGCTGTGAATTTACAAGTATGAATACGTCTTTAAAAGCACACACACATGCTGGGATGTACACACATATACAGGGCAGCACACTATATACATTGTTCCATGCCATGTTTTTTCCCCACTCAGAATACCTTGGAAATAGTTTCATGTTAGTATATTCAGAGTTACATCATTCTTTCTAATGGCTCCATAGCATTTTGTCATGTATGTGGGTCACAAGTTGTTTCATTACTTGGGCACTTGGGCAGTTTTGGTGTTTTAAGTCCCAGATTATCCCATAGGAATTCTCTAATGCTTCTATAATGAATAAGATCAGAGAGTTATGGGGTTGCTTAAGATCACAGAAAGCGGTAAGAAGGTCACAGGATCTCAGCTCTAACCTCCCTGTCCAGAGAGTTTGCACCATCCCACACATGGCTGCCTTGAATATGCTCATAAATCAACATCAAGGTTCAGGGAGGAGTTCTATTTCAGTTAAAAAGAACACTAAGTTGTCCCCTTGGAAACAATTTAGATGTATTTCTGCCTCTGGCACTGTCTACAGTTAAATTTTAATTTGACAATATTTATAGAAAACCCACAAATTTCAAGGCTTTTCTCTCCTTCCCTTAACTAGCCTCTTATTTCCCACACTCGGAACTGCATAAAGAGACCAGTTGAGAAGTTGTTAAAGTGACCTACACTAGAGAAATGGCAGGGAGAGTGGAAAAAAGTGAATACATTGATGCACTATTTATGAAGGAGATTAGACAATTTCGGTGATTTGAGGACAATAGGGGATAAGAGAGATCAAGAAGAAATAAGTCTTGTAGAATGAATATCTGTTATTCACCGCTGCCCCAAATCTTTGCATACCCTCTCCATAGTTTGAAACCCCCCCACATTGTGAAACCCACTTTACCAGGGTAGAATTATAGTATGTTGTCTCTTCTGTACCCACAACAGCAAAAATGGACCCCAGCCACCCAGCCTGTGTCCTCACATCCTTTGCTTCTAAATCAAAGTATGGGATTGGCAGAATCTTAGTCACAGTCCCTAATCCAGTGGTAGAAGACTGGGATACACTATTAGTTATTTGTCAGACTGCATGGCTTTGAAGCAGAAACACTATGTAACTCAAGAAAACCAAGAAACATAAATATGAGACTTACCCTCATTTATCAGATCAATAATTTTTCAATGTGAAGAATTCGATCTTGCAATTTGAAGGTTCTGTAAGCACTTCAAATAGTTGAAAGATTTAAACAAGAATACTTTAAAACTGATTTGTTCAGCTTTAGAACTTTCTGGAACACTGGTATCCTTTAATGTGGAAATGTTCCAGTAAAAAAGCTTGTGTGTGTGTGTGTGTGTGTGTGTGCGTGCATGCACACATGTGAGCGCCCTCAAGAGAAAGTTCCAAATAATAAACCACATACTTGCCAAATATTAGGCTGTCCCTCTTCTCCACATCTTGGTACTTATATTACAAAATTATAGCTACATACTAACTTGCAGCACTTGGTCAGACAAAATGGGTATTTCCTCAGGAGATGGTAGGAAATACCATTAGACACCAAGAGCCTTTCCCCTGGAGCTCAAGCTCTCAGATTTCAGCCAGTCTCACGTGAGTTCTGCCACACACTCCACAGATTTGCAATCTTATAATAACTTAAATATTTAAGTTACTGAAATAGCTAAGAAAAAGATTTCATTTTACATGCTAATTATTCCCTTTTCTTTTTTCTGTTATTCAATATATGTTTTACAACAAAAAATGTATTTAACTAGGGATGAACTTAAAATGTAATTCTGACCTTGAGACTTTTGTGCTGGCTGTCATTTTTGATAGACACACACACACACACACACACACACACACACACTCCATTTCCCTAAATCAATCAGTGGTGGAGACACAAGAAAATTTTATACGAAAACCATTAATTCTATAGCCTACTGGAAATAGGCTAAAAATTAAAAGGTCATTGGAAATGATTTTAAAGTCTTCATTTGTAAAAAGCATGCTGTGAGTCTAAGTAACAAATACATCATTTAGCAAACAAAACACAAGTGAACAAAACATCATTTCTCTTATGAGTGAAGTAGTTGCTACAGTTTTTCCAATTATGTAAAGATTGTTCTCACATGAAATACAGGACCTAAGCAGTAGGAATTAATATTGTGCAATTTCCTGGGGCAATTAAAACCTAAAATCAGATGAACACAGAATAAAAGCCATTATAGTCTTGCTTCAAAAGAAAAAGCAATACCCCTCCCATAGCCACCAAATAGTGACACAAAAATTTGCACTGCCTTCCTATATGGTGCATGAGGTATTTTTGGCCACATAGCAAATTTAAAAGACACTTCTTCTGCTTTAATTTTTATGCACTACTTTTTAGTTCTACAGAAATACACTGCATTTTAAACTCTTTCACAACATAATTTTTTATGAATTACATGATACCTTGTTTCTAGGATATTGACCCAACTTTTGAGGATACACTGTATACATTTCAAAAGGCCACAACAAAAATTGTTTCTTCACATATCCACAAATACTATGCAGAACCCCTAATATTTAATAAAGATGGAAGTTGTGAGAATTTTTATTGTATTTAGAAAGTATTACAAACCAAAAAGAAACATCTTACGGAAGTAATACCATTGTATTGAAATTGGAATGCATTGCATTTAGATAGCAATATATATATATTTTTAAATTTTTATTTATTTATTATTGTCTTTTGTTTTGGGGGAGTTAACTAAATTTATTTGTTTACTTATTTATTTTAATGGAGGTACTGGGGATTGAACCTAGGACCTCGCGCATGCTAAGCATGCACTCTACCACTGAACTATACCCTCCCCGTCTTTGATAGCAATATTTTTAAGACTCATGAACATATGTGAGAAACAAGTGCAGTCAATGACAGTGGTGATTTTAAAAAATTACGCCAACTCTCTGACAGTTTGTCCTGCTCTGTCTGTCCAAGCAACGTTTGAACCAACGGGGGGGGGGGGGGGGCCCTTTTAATCTTGGGCCAAAAACACAACGGGACCAAGGCCAGGTTCTGATGTGATTTGTAAAGCCCTTGGTTTGCAGAGTGGTTAGTGTGATGGCTTAGCCTGGCGACTGACTGTTCTCTGTAAAATCTGAATATCTAATATTTCAAACTGTTAGTCATGTTCAGATTTATATTCATGCCAGCAGTTTCCAATTATTTAATTACACCTACCATTGCCCTGACTTACCTCGGTTACTGCAGTTTGAACTCTGGCCGCATTGCTCCAGGAAATTAAGTCGCTAGGTTTTTCCAGATGATTGCACGCTTGCAACTTTTGTACAGACTTTACAAACTTTCTTTTCTTTACTTTCCTTTTTACCATATTTTTAGAGCTATCTACCACATATTTCGAGGATTCTTGCAGCAAACTTCAAGTTAATAGTTTATCACAGGTTGAATACAGTCTGATGGTTCCTCTAGGAATGTGGGTGGGTAGGGGCACTGTGCCGCCTATTGCCCGAGACTGCCCCCTCCTCAGCCTGAGATGAGAACGAACCCTTCTTCGGCTGTCCTGCCATTCCCCCTGCATCTAAGCTAAATTCTCGATCTCCCACCTGCTCTCATTTCCCCTGTCCTGGCTCTTGTTAAGACCCACAACAGCTGTTCCCCATGCTTTGCGTTGCAACATTCCTCATAGTGCTCAGTAAAAGCCTGATATAGATGTCCTCTTCATAACAGAACTGCAGTGATGCATGTCAGGCTTGTTTTTGTGGCTCCTCTGGACTGCCTCCAAATTCTTCTGCTCAGTTTTAGCAAGCTGGACTAGAGTTCTCTCACAGGGTTCTTGATTAGCATACAAATTAGTTTCTGGTTAAAGCCTTTCTGCTCAATACTGGGACCACCTCATAATGAATTTATTTCTGTTTAATTCTGAGCTTGTGAACATCAACGAGTCATGTTCAGTGTTCGCCTAAATAATATTGCCTTCTGTCCCATAAAAATGTGGTTATTTTGATGGGATGCCAAAGGTAACAAGAACCATCTCAGGTTTGGCATAAATAGTTCAGAGTTGACTTGGTCTGTCTGATGAGACATCACTGAAACATGTGGTGAACTTGAGACGCTAAAGGCTGAAGATGAGCTGCATAGAGCTCAGGAGAAAGGTGGCTCTGGAAAGAACTATTAGGAGACATTTGGGAGAGAGATATGACCAAGCCTTTTGCCAAGCACACTGTGATGACAGGCGAACAGCGGGGAAGGAATCCAGGCTGTGAGTTCAAGTCCACCCATGCAATTCAAACTGAACTCGTCAGGCAAAGGCAGGGAGGAGCAGGAAGGGAAGCTTGTGACAAAGGAGGGTTGTGAGTCTTCTTTTAGGAAGAGGGAATTTAGCTCAGAGAGAGGTAGGGAAGTTTTGTTTTGGTTTGGGTTTTTTTGTGCTAGTGATTATTTAAAAAATAAGAACAGTTCTCTCCACATTTTATCAGTTAGAGCAGCACTATCCAACAGAATTTTCTGTGATGATGGAAATATTCTTATATCTGCAATGTCCAACATGGTAGCCACTAGCCACATGTGGCTATTTACATTTAAATTTATTACAATTAAATAAAGTTAAAATTCATTTTCTGAATTACACTAGCCACATTTCGATTGTTCAATAGGCACAATAATTAAAATTTAAATTTGAATAGTCACCTTTGGGTAGTGGCTATAGCACTGGACAGCTCAGAGTTAGGGTACTATTTTGAGATTAATCTCAGGGAGTGGGGCTTTGCTCCACCTACTCGTTTGGAAATACTGGTGCCTCCCACCTTGTGTGACTGCCATCAACATGCAGGCCTCAAGGTTGCTATGGAGATGAAATAGAGTGTTTGGAGTTCTTGGGAGGTTGAATGGGCCACATCTGGAAATGACCTACATCACTTCCACCCATATTCTAATGGCTAGAAATAAATCACATGACCCTACTTAACTGCAGACTAAGCTGGAAAATATTTAACCGTGTGCCCAGAAGGCAAAGGAAATGGTTCTATGGACAACGTTATGCCACCACATTTATTAACAATAAAAAATTTAAATTTAGAGAGTTCTGAGTCTCCAACACCTTCTCCATGAAGAACTGGAAATTAGTCTTAATTAGTGTGCCAAGGGAACCCTACCTAGTTCTGGGTGTGAGGAAGACACGAAAGGAGACATTAAGGACCCTCAGGTTGAATCACCTTGTCTTCTCTGGAGATAGAAGGTGAAGTTCTCTGCTTAGTATGACAGGGCTGGGAGATGTTTGTATCGGTGCTTCAAATCATCAGAAAAGATGTGGGACAGATACTGTGAAGAATGGCTGGGGCATTTGGCTGTGCTCCTGACCCCCTTGTCCCTTCCAGGGGAGCCTCCCATCTTAAAGGTCCAACACACAATGGGAAGCAAATCCTTTGCTGAATTCTCAAAAGGATGAGACAAAAGAGAAGGTGGTAATGGCAGGGATCTGGGTTTATTTTGAGCCAATGATGTTGGACTTTCGGGGGAACATATTACATACTCATTTCAAGTTTCATTTTCTCCTAGTTTTCACATTTTAAACGAGAGGGAAATTTTTACTGATCATGTCGATCTTCATTTAAAATTCTGTAGATGTCATCAATTGGTTAAATTATAGTACCTCCTCTCCTCAGTTCCAGGCAGGATCAGTAACCTCTACTCGCTGCTTTCATGGCACCCTGTTTTTTTCCTACTTAGAGATTAATTATATTTTTATTTTTATGATTATTAAATATCTGTCTCCCCTCCAGACTGTAAGCCCAATGAAGACAGTGGCCACAAGGATGCGCATTTTGTACCCAGTGCTTAGCACCACGCTTGGTATACAGTAGATGTTTAATATTTAGATAAAATAATAAATGCAAATAGTAGAATACCATGGAGCCATTTAAAAGTATGATAATGTAGAACAGTTTATTGATTCATAATATGTTAAATTAAAAAAATCAAATTATATAAAATAGCAGATACAGTATGATCCCATTTTTATAAAAAGAATAGCTATGTATACAGATACCTTGATCAAAATGTTAAGTAGTGGTAGGATTAGTGGTAGGATGATGGACGATTTTATTTTATTTGTAACTTTTCATATTATCTGAATTTTAAAAATAACCATCATTTGACCCATTACTTTGTAATTTATGCACCATTTCCATTTTGAGAAAGTCAAGTAGACAGTGAAAAGACTTCCTTTTCTGCCATAAAACTTCACTTGGATATACATTATTCAATTACACAATATTAGAAACAGACTGAATTTCTGAATGTAAATCAAAATGTTGGATTAAATTCATCTTGATGCTATTTCTGATTTCAAGTGGGCCTCTAACAAAATGATCATGAGGAACCCTTTATTTCTGTACAAAATTCATTATTTTCTTTTAGTGTATCCATAACTACCCATAACTACTAAAGGGTAGTTCTGCCCATACGGGGAACGGAATAGACGGTAACTTCTTAACCCGTCCTATTTTTTAGCTGAAGATCAAGAAAGTTAAAAAAAACAAAAAGGTTGAAAGGCAGTGGGCTTCTGAACGTAAGACAACCTCAGCGGCCGCTATGCTTACAGTAACCTCCTCATGAAGCGAGGCTGCAAAGGTAAGGTTTTTCCCAATAAAACACCAAAACATCACCAAAATTCTACAAGTGTATCCATTTTAAGCAAACACCTTCCGTGGCCTTACTGGTTATAAAACTATAATTGGGAATTTTTAAGATTAGCTTATAATTTTCTCTTCTAAAAGATATTAACTTATACAAATAAGACATTTACAGAAGATAATCTCTACAAAGCAACATACTCCTGGATATCTTAAAAGTATAATTGCACTTACTTTGCACAACAATTTGCATTATTGTGGGGACATAGAAAAGTTTTTGTACATAAATTCCTTTTCCCAACTAAGTGTAATGGCAAAGTTTCATTAAGAGTTTGTTTAAAATAAAAACAGAAAGAAATAGGGCAAATACTGTATATGAGTATCTGTGTTTTAGTAATATTCATTTTGTTGTTCTTGCCAGTTTCAATCCATTGACACGAAGACCTCAGACATATTAAGAAGTTGTACTCTGACCTATAAAATGTGACAGCCCCGGGAGAATGATTTCACCATTATCCATCTTCAGTAAAAAGTCTAACAGAATAGGGATAAATACTGGGCCTCAGAACCTTATACACGTTACAAATCACGTATAATACGAACTGCAGTGAAGAACACGTGCTGCACAGCTGGGCCCTGCAGACTCTTTGGAGGCTCAGAAAGTTCAAGGACATCTTGTCCATCTTCACTTCAGATCTAGCAGCATAAAAGCTGGGTTTTCTAAGTAGGATTTCCACAAATTAGAGAAGCGTGACACTGTGGCGCCATCAATAATTCTGTGGTCGGCTGACCAGCTCACATTCATTATCTGAGCCTTATATACGTCTCCTTTCTCGTTAAATCGGGGGAGGGCCTACGGGTAAGGAAAAGAACAAAGAGTCAGCCTTCACTTGCTCAGAGCAAGCTCCAGCAGCAGCAACAGCGAAAGATTAGGTAGATCCCCTCCTGATAACCCGGAGGAGGTGGATGTCCCAAATGCCAGCTCCTACTTTTCCCGCCTTTGTGAGTACGTGTTTCAAGTTTCCAGAGATTCTCCAAAGGTATTTCCTGTCCCCTGTGTAATTTCCACACGTACAGTGAATTTCATTTCAGATTCAACTATTTAGTGGATATTTATTGAGCACCTACTATGTACCAAGCACTCTTCTAGACTCTGGGGATAAAGCAATGAATGAAATAAACAACAACCTTTGCTTCCTTGGAGCTAACATTTCAATGGGGAGAGACGGATGATTAAGTAAAATGTGCACATTGTGCTAGACAGTGAGAAGTGCCAAGGGAAAAAGAAAGCGCTTTGGAACGAGGATACAGACTATAGGCAGGAGGTGGAAATAGGGCAGAGGCTACATTTTTTTTTGACAGGTGGGCAGGAAGAGCCTCGCTAAGGTGTCCTCACTGAAGGCAGTGGCGACACAAGCCACATGAACACTTGGAGAAAGAGAGAAGGGAAGCATGACTGGAGAGTTAGCGGACCAGCAGGGTTGGCAAGGGGGAGGTGCCGGGGTGAGAGGTGAGAGGTGAGGTCACAGACGGAGCAGGCTGAAGGTGGGGCATGTTCTTAAGACTTAAGGAATAATGTTTCTCAGAGGGAGGGTATATCTCAGTGGAAGAGTGCGGTGCTTAGCACACATGAGGTCCTGGGTTCAAACCCCGGTACCTCCATTAAAAAGAACAGTAATAAATAAATGAATAATTAAGCCTAATTGCCTGCCCGCCACCCCCCACACCCCCAAAAGAGTAATGCTTTTCAATCTGTCTTTGATTTGAAGAAAAAAATATTTTTTAAAAAAATTCTAATTCATTGCAGGCAACTTTAAAAAGATTTTAAAAGTGAAACTCAATAAAAAAGAAATAAAAAGACAGAAAATACAAGGCTCATTTCTCATTATTAGGTTCAATGGACATAAAATCACTGTGTCAAAGGGCAATGAAAGTTTCTAAGCCCCAGGCTCCTCTTCTGTACTTGTCTCCGCATGGCCCGGGTACAACAGCCAAGGCCTAACGTGGGTCCCAGTCACACAGAGCAGCACCAGCGCAGAGCCATGGAGGCCATTGCAGCTATTTTGCCTTTGATTTGGAGTGAGGTGAGAAGCCACTGGAGGTCTCTGAACAGAATGGCCATTCAGTGAGATGGGAAGACTCCAGGAGCAGGCAAAGAAGAAGGAAATGTGAGATGCCTAATTAGACATCCAAGCAGGATGTGTAAGCTTGGCGTTCAAAGGAGAGGTCTGGTCCGGAGATAGAAACTTGGAAGCCATCAGCATATAAATCAAAGCCATGAGACTGGATCAGATAAAGAAAAGGCCAGAACTGAGCTCTGGGGCACTCCAATGTTTGGAGATGGGGAGATGGGGAGGTACAGGCAAGTAAGACTCAGAGGGTATCGGCAGTGGCAGCAGGAGAGACTAGTGAGGCTTTCTGCAAGTCATAGTCAAGAACGTTTTCCAAGGAGGTGGTACTGATCAACTCAAGGTCAAGAAGATAAGGACTGAGAATTGAGTAATGTGGAGGTTATAGTGACTTAAGACTATTTGGCAACAGTTTAAAATTTAAAGTGAAAACAGAAAAATAGCAAAGGAGAAATGAGACAGGGACAAAGGAATGAAATATCATTTGTCTCAACCCAAAAAAAGGTGAATTCCATTAAGTCACTATGAAGATATATATTCTAATTATATTCTAAGAACTATGCTTCAGAGCTTGAAGAAACCATGGGTAAAATGATTCTGAAAAAACACAACTCACACAGATATTTGCAGACCCATGTAGACCATAGCAGCATTATTCCCAATAGCCAAAAAATGGAAACAACCCAAATACGCATCACAGATGAATAGGTAAACAAAATGTGGTACATACACACAAAGTTTCAGTGTGGGATAAAAAAAAAGTTCTGGAGACAGATGGTGGTGATGGCTGCAATGTGAATGTACACACTGCCGCTGAACCTTACACTTAAAGATGATTAAAATGGTAAATTTTGTTATGTATAGTTTACCATAATGAGGTATCTATACATACAATTCAGAAGAAAAGAAACAGCTTTCAGGAAAAGGGAAAATAAAACTTTGTCAAATGGGTATGATGGTTTGGAAACTGTAAAAGGTAAGAATTTTATGAGCATCAGATGTTGAATTTTTGCTGCAAGGAGAATGAGTGACAGAGAAGTTACCTTCTAGAGAAACCCCTGATTTGGACAGGACGGTGTCATAATACGTGTTCTTATCTTTTTCTTCCTATCTCCTCTGTGTGCCTGAAGGGAAAGGAGCTGCCAGAAGGGAGAGTAACGTAGCAGCCAAGCACTGTCTGCTAGAAAGCAAGTCAAAGGCTGAGTAAAAGTATCTGTGAAGTTTCTGGATACTGACATGAAAATAATAAACTCAAGAAAAGCAAGTCCTAGAGATGCTCAATGTAGAAGCGGCATAAATACAGAGAAGAGAAAAGGTTCTTCTGAAAACATGAAGATCAAAATCAAGGTTAATGCAGTGACAATGACATTTAAGAATGGTGGTATTGAAATGGCATCCAGGACTTATGTCTTTAACTCTGCTGGTCTCAGCCCTGGGTTAATAGGGATGCCCAAGCCCCCTTCTCCACCCCCACTCCTAGTAATTCTGGTCCAGTTGGTATGGCCTGAGGTTGGGCTTTTTTTCCTCAAGCTTCCCAGATGATTCTAACATGCAGCCAGGGATAAGAATCATTGCAACCCTTATTGTAAGTCAGTCTTCTAAAACATGGCCGCAGCTCACTCATGCTGGAACCAGCTGGGTTCTTGCTTAACATGTAAGCTTTGGAGGCTCTGTCCCCAAAGCCAAGAAATCTGCATTTTTAACCGGTGCTTCCAATGATTCTTGAACAGAGTAAAATTTGAGAAAAATGCTCTCCACGGTGTCTCGCTGTTATAAAGAATAATTTGGATTGGCTTATATTCTTTGGTATTTGGAAATAAGGATATTTTGATAGATTCAGATTGGCTATATTTGTGATTATTCATAAAGACTCACATTTGAGCCTGGCATAACCCACAATGCCTGATCCACACAGAAGCGATGCAGGTCACCAGCATTTCCTCTACAGAGAGGCAGCCACCAGAACTGGAGGCCCAGCTTTTAGGAAGAAATAACTGACTGACTAAACCCAATCTCATACTCAGACCTACAAAGTGAGGAGAAAACCTTGGAAATGATTACTCTTTTTTGTATCTACTCTCCCAATTTGCTTAAACTCTTACAAACACACCTTAATCACTCCAAGGGCTCCAATCGCCACCTCAGGTGGTAATATCACTGGTTTGGCATAGGTGCCACCAATCTAAAAAAAAAAAGAAATCAAGCTTTTGAAGAACAAATGGCAAATGAAGGTTTATGTTTTTAACTGAGCATATGAACACAAATCGTAAGTCAGGGTTTATGAATTTGAACACCACGATTACTCACTGATCCAATGTTAGAAAGAGTAAATGTTCCTCCTGTAAGATCGCTGGTGCTGAGCTGACCCGAAGAGCCCAGGTTCTGGAGGCGGTTCAGTTCAGCAGCAATCTCAAATACGGTGCAGATCTGAACGTTTTTCACGTTAGGAACAATCAAGCCCTGCTCTGTATCCATTGCTATCCCAATGTTATGAGAAGCCTGAAAACAAACAAACAAACAAAACCCCAATTATATAGTAGGCCTTTTCATAAGCTAATAGGAAAGTAAGGATCAACTTTCACTGCCTTATGAACACAACTATCAAAAACTATTTTCACCATGTTGGTGATGATTTAAAAGAAACAATTTTAAAAAGGTTTTGAAAAGATCTCTCGAAAAAGATAATTTTTTTTGGTAAGAATATAGAACAATGGGTTATTTCCATATATTGTTAGTGGAAGCGTAAGCCAGTATGGAAGTTCTGGAGAACTTTTAATGATATATACCAACATTTATTAAAAATATGTGCTAAGAAGATAAATGCAGAAGTATGTAGAGATGCAGAGATGTTGAGTTCAGATTGTAAGACTGAGAAACTGCAAGTAATCCAAATGTTTATCAGTAAGTCACTGGCTAACCAAATGACTAACAAAGCCGTATTTATTGACATGTAATGATGTCATATAAATATATTAAACGAAAAAGAACACTTAAAAAGAAAAAAATTTAATTAAAAAACATAATTCCATACATTTTTTTAAACTAGGTAAAATCCTAGAAGAATATACATCTCAACATAAACAATGAGTTATTTTAGGTTTATGAGACTGAGGTAAACATCACTATTTGCTTGTCTGAATTTTTTTTTGAAACAAGTATATAGTTAAAGAGGAAATTGTATTAATCATATGGAAAGATTTTAGATTCAACTCCCCAGAATAAAAAGCTCACTTTCCAGTTGTATATTTCTAGTAAGAAATATAAATAAGGGTCAGCATCCCAAGAAGAGTTCTCAGCCATAATAGACTTTCACTCCAAATAAACTTTCACTTAGCAGAATTCAAACTTTCATTATTTTTCCCATTTAAATTACTTGTTTTAAAAATTGCAGGAATCCCATCTTGAAAGAGCTCTTCTTTTTGAGGGGAGGGTATGTAGGATGTGAAAGGTAATCCACTGCCTCACAGCTGTATATTTCTGCTACTTCAGGCAGAAAACCAAAAGCAGCTAAAAATAGCAATCTAATGGGGAGGGTATAGCTCAGTGGTAGAGCGCATGCTTGGCATGCATGAGGTCCTGGATTCAATCCCCAGTACCTCCACTAAATACATACATACATAAAAAATCTAATTACCACCACCAGAAGAAAAAAACTTAAAAAAACCCCAGCAATCTGCACATTAATTATTAACCAGTAAAACCAACAACAATAGCAATAAATATATCTTCAGTTTAATGATTTACCCCAACATATAGACTAGATAAACAAATTTATACTGTATAGCACAGGGAAACATATTCAAGATCTTGTGGTAGCTCACGGTGAAAAAGAATATGAAAACGAATACATCTATATTCATGTATGACTGAAAAATTGTGCTGTACACCAGAAATTGACACAACATTGTAAACCGACTATAACTCAATTAAAAAAAAAAATATACCCCATACTTTCAATCGTAGTCTAAAGATCACTAGTTGAGGTATGAGAGAAGCTTCTTTAACCTACAAGCACATTTGTACCATTGCTTATTTAAACAATATATTTTCTTTTCTTTTTTTGTTAAATGTTCTTTTTTTCAAAAAAACAAAAAGAAATTTCAAGAGATTTTATTGAAGTATAGTCAGTTCACAAGGTTGTATCAATTTCTGGTGTACATCATAGTGTTTCAGTCATACATATATATACAAACATATATTCATTTTCATATTCTTTTTCATTATAGGTTGCTACAAGACATTGAATATAGTTCCTTATGCTCTACAGTATAAACGTTCTTTATCTATGTTATATATAGTAGTTAGTATCTGCATGTCTTGAACTCACACGTTATCCCTTCCCACCCCCTTTACCGCCTGGTAACCGTTAAGTTTGTTCTCTATGTTTGTGAGTCTATTTCTGTCTAAAACAAGACATTTTCTCAACACATAGCCAACCTTATACGTTATGTTCTGGCAGTTTTCATCCACAGATGCATTAAGGATAGGAAACTGTAGTAATCCCAAGGAAGCAGCCTGTGTAACAGAGAGACAACGTAAACACTTCTCATTCTGAAAGGATGGGATCATTTGAAGTAAGAAGAGGTGTAAAGGCTGGAGGCAAAGAACTGTTACTTAAGCTGAGTTCATTTTCAAGTCTACATTCACAAGGCACACTAATCCCACACGACCATGTGGAACCAGGTCACCCAAATCATTAAAGAATAAAAGATAAAAGTAGGCAGGCAGCTTGTAAACATCAAGATTTTTTAAAAACACTATGCAGACTGACCAGAGAACCAAAGAAAATATCTAAATTCTACGTGTTTCCCTCACTTACATGTAGTGTTAAGATTTCCATGAGAAGTAAACCTGTAGTTCAGAAAAACACTTCAGATTAAAACACAGACAGGCAGTAAGCTACTCCCCTGTGTAGAAAGCACAAGCGATAAGGATGTGAGAGGTCCGTGCTCCGCCTGGCGTCCTTGGCCATGTGCAGGGCAGAGCTGGCGCAAACATTTACTTTAGAGCCTGTCTCCCTGAATCGATGGCGTTTAGTCTTCCTGCTTTGCCTTCTTCTGCCTTAATCTCTCCCCTTTCCTTTTCCTTTTTTCTTCTAATACATCTGTTTTCTGTCCATATTCAGACTACCCTAACTGTTTACAGAATATTCTTTATAGCTGTTTCTCTGCCCATCTAGGATCTAATTAAAGTTCACACATTGCCCATTTGGTCGTCATATTCCATATTCAACTTAAAAAACAGGAAAATTAAAATGCTAAATATTGTCCTTGAAAAGAATGCCCTACCCCACTGCCTTCATCTTGTTCAATTAAGAGTTCTTTATATATATTGTGTTATTTTTGTCTGTGGGTCAGTGGTCTTGACAGAAAAAATAAATCATATCCTTGAACTAGAGAGTTAAGGAAAATTTTATTAAGCATTTGATTTGATAACTGTAGCTTTAATCTTCTTTATATAAAAATCCATAACTAAGGTTAATCAAAGCATTAGACATAAAAACAGTATTTTGAGTATAACCCAAATTTTGTAAAAGGAGAAGCAAAGTGTGTGTCCACAGACAAGAGGTCATTTTGCCCCCTGTACAATACTTGGTAGTATTTTCCAAATGTTCTAAAACTAATATAAACTGAAAAAAAAAGTTAAAACAAATAAAAGCATATTAAATTTTATTTTCAAAATAAAGATCAGATATTTCATTCAGACTGGAACAATAAAGAAAAACAATGATCAAATAAACTTAATATATCAAAAGGCTGGTCTGTTCTTGCTTCAAAACAGACGTCGTAGGAAGCAGCATGAGGAACCCAGCTGAAACAAGAGCTGGCAGGCAGTCTCTCGCTCCTCCAGGTGAACGTCTCCACTGGGGTCTTCATCTCATTCTCCCCTCACGCCCAGGTTTTACTCCAACCACCCCTCCCACTCACACACTTTTAACTTTCCATTTTCCAGCTCTTTCCTTCGCCCACTGATCTGCTCAACTCTTCCTTGCAGGTGTGCAGGAGGGGAAGGGGCAAATGGAACCTTTCTTCAGTCTGCTCCAGCCACCATAACTGCCTTCTCCACCTATGCCCTGTCTGCCTTTTATGAGATTTTTTCAGCATCTCTTCCTCAGTTTCTTTCATTCCCCAACTAACTGCAATCAGGCTTCTACCTCAACAATACTTTATTCAATCAGCTCTGGCGGGGGGCACACTTGACTGCTTATTGACCAATCCAATAGCCTGTTCCCATCCCTTATCCTATTTAACCTCTGTGATGTATACAGTTACTTACTTTACTCTTAAAACCTTTTTTCTTCTCTTTCAGTGTGAGAGGCTGAATCAGTGGCCCCAATCTTTCATGCCTCTCAGTCCAAACCCTCTGGTAGTGCTCCTGCAGGCTAATGCAGAGCTTAGTCATGTGATTTGCTTTGGTCACTGAGTTAAGAACAAACATGATGTAGTAGCGAAGGTGAAAAATGCTCTAATTCTGCCTCCTCTCCTCACCCCTGCCAGTACTGAGACCATGCGTGGGCTAGCATTCCGGGAGAGACATCCAGGAGAGAAATGAGTCACCCTCCCTGAGGCCATCCTGCCCCAGCCAGCCCTTGGCCAGCCTTAGCTGTCCGCAGACCTACGCGAGAGCCCTGCAAGATCGGCAGACTGGCCCTGCCCTCCTGCAGCCTCGTGAGAAATGATAAATGGCTGTTGTTTCAAGCCATAAAATCTGGGGGAGAGAGGGCTGTTATACAGCAATAGGTAACAGGTACACTTGGCTTCCAAGGGACTGTTTCCTGGTTCTCCTACCATCAAACCACTGACCCCACTCACTATCTTCCATTGCCTTTGCCAAGTCAGCTTCTATACCCCTTAAACGCTGGTATAAAGCACTCAGCCTTCTTTTCTCCTTCACACACAGCTGGGGCGATCTCATCCACGTGTCTGAATTGCCATGTCTCTACAGACGACTCACTACAGCTGTAACACAGTCCAGACCCCCACTTACTGACAATTGTTACACCTCGTGTTTATAGAGCGCCCCCTTACTTGTTAGGGCAGCTGTTGAAAAGACAGAGATACAGGAGAACAGCCTGTACCTGGTGAGGCTCAGCGTCAGGGAAGAGACAACAGAGCAAACACTGGCAACACACTGAGAGAAACCACGACGGGAAACAAAAGGGTATTTAACTCAAACTGACAGTCACAGGCTTCCAGAAGGAGGCGATACCCAAACAAAATTTGGTATTTAGGATGAGGATGTACTTGATCAAGGGAGGAGGAGGCCCTTCAGGTGGAGTTAGGAATCCCAGCAACTACGTGTAGCTTAAAGTGACTAAAGCCAAGGGAGTGACTGTGAGAGAGAAGACAGGAAAGGCAGCAGCAGAGACTCACAGAAATATTTTTGATGCTACACTAAGGAGTTTAGGAACTATCCTGAAGGCAGTCCTGAAGGAGGACCATTAAAAAGAATCAGGGAATCATGAGTAACTGTCTTTAGGGAAGATCGGTCTTCATCCAGTGTGGGAAGGGCGGGTGGGAAGCCACACTGGAGTGAGAGACAGCAGTAGGCATTTTTGAGAAAAACAGACCAGAACCTGAAACTAGCTTCTCCAATCATAGCTATAAATCCTTGCGAAGTGGCTCAACTTCTCTGAGCCCCAATTCCCTTAAATGGAAAGTAGGGACAGCGATATTTACACGTCAAGGTTACTCTGAGAATTAAAAGAGATCATGCATACAGCAGGCGTGGCACGGGGTCAGCCGCACGGTAGCGGCTTCATAAATGGTGCTGAATGTGAGCGAGACGGTGGGCGGCTCAAGGACAGTGGATGGTCTCATTCCATCTCACACTGGGCACGAGGCCTCGTACGGGAAACGATGCCCACAAGTCTCAATGTAACTTTGTTGAAAAGTGACAGTAAACACACGCCAATGATACACAAGATCAACACTAAGTTTCACTTCGTTCAAATCAGGACTTCGCTGGAGTGATCCTTTCAGAATTAAAGGCTTTACCTGACTGGCAGGACAATCCTTCTCTAGCTTAAAGAGGTAAGGAGATAAAAATCTGATACAGAAAGTTTAATTTTACAAACTCCCATGAAACAAAGAGAGTGTGCTTGTACATTTTTCTATGTGATACAGTAAGAAATAATATTTTTGTGCAAACCCACGGTCAACACATTGCACTCTGGCAAAACAAAATTTAAACGTCTTACTCAAGCCTTGCTTGAAATGGATGAAACCTCACCTTTAAGAAGAAGGGCATAAAGGTGAGTTTAATTCCACGAGCAAAAGCAATGGGTTTGAGTTCTTCTCGTAGCTTAACCAGTTCAGTAAGGTCAACCTCATCACAGTACCCAAAGTGGGGTATCTTCAGGGCTGCGGACATGCTCTTGACCATTGCTTTGTGAAAGCCTAGAAAACATTATACACAAATCATATATTCTTAGATCCTTTAAAAAACTAAAGTAGAAGTTTCTCTAATGTCATTTACTCTCAACTCAACTCTTCCTCTTGGAGTTACCATCTTCGTCACATAACTTAGAAAGCCACTAATTTCAAAGCTGAAGCACTGACCGCAGCACAACACCCAGTACCAAGTGTGATAATGTAACAGGTAACTGCTTTCAACGCTGCGGTATATAAAACATTCAGAAGGATGCAAGCCATGAATTTACACGATGGGTGTCTTGCAAAACCACTCTTCTGGAAGCTAATTATCAGAAGAGTTTATAAACAACAAATCAGAAGTAGCTGTTTTGAAAGCTAACTAAAAGTAATGAATATTTAAAATATCCTGAGCGAGTCTTCAAACAGAAAAATTATCTGTATGTAAGCTTACGTTCTAAGAAACCTGCTGACATAGTATTCTTCAAAGATTAACAGTATATCTTGAAGCTTTTCCTAGAAAAAGTGTTATTTCCGCCTGTTCAAGCAGCGTCCCCCCAGATAAACTGCACCTTACGTTACTATTATTATTACCTTTCACGGGCTCTGTTCTGTCTTTGCCCGTGAACACCGGAGGCTTTGACATGGGTATAGGAATAGTCCTGTCTTTTGATTTCGGCGGAGGTGGCACAATTTCAGCTTTTGGTGAAGGAGGTAATATAGCTCCTGTCTGCTTTTCCAAATAGTTGAGAATATCTTCTTTTAGTATTCTGCCATCTTTTCCTGAGCCAACAACTTCACTCAGCTTGATCTGTAAAATGACACATTTTAATGCTAAAAATAAAACTACCTAAAAATAAATAAATCCATCATTAAGGTCCCTAAATGGAATCAAATGAATTGAAGGTTAAAAAGTATCTCTGTCCAATAAATCCGTATAAACAAATAACATTTTCATTATCTTAACAGAATGCTATAAACATTAAACAACATTTTCATCACCTTAACAGAATGCTATACACTACAGCTTCCCTGCATGGGTGATCATGTCACTTTTGTACATACTGGTCATTTGCCCGTGTATCTGCATTGTACACAATCCATAGCTATTAATGAACACTTACATTTTTAAACAACTATTTTTAAATTTCTTGCATAATTCTTATCTGATTTTCCCCCTTATTTTTAAAGACTACATAAGAAGAAGAGCTGAGAGTTTAAAAAACAGTTAAACACACTAACAAATGTAGACCAATGTTTCTGACCTTGGCTACCAGCAAACACGTGATGGTTAAAATAATTATTCTATGAAAGCTCTCTCAAATTAGTCTTTATCTGATTGTTGTTTTAGAAGGATCAGTACAAAAAATAGAAAAAAACATTTTTTTGAGGCATATGTGGAATGTGAGTTCCTCAGCCCAAGTTAAGGGTCAAATACCTAAGTTTTATTATTTCTTTCTATAGAATAAACAGTAAGATGATACAATTCCACTTTCCACTAGACATTCATGATACTTCTTGGAAACATGTGATCTGGCTTTCTTTAATCACTTCCTATGTTTGGTTATAAAGACAAAATATTCTCACTAAGTTTAATTCTATTTAAAATAAAGATACACGAGCTTGGATGACATCCTCGTGCACAGTGTACACTGGTTCATCTCTCAAGGTTAAGTCCTGCTTCATTTGTATCAGTGCTTCTCTAAGAATGACTTCAAAATGAGAAATTTGGTCACGTCAAACATTTAGTTTATAACAAATGAACTCAGAGAATTTAAACAAATAACTTTTAGGTAATTACAAATAACTAAATGTCACAGGTTTTTCATTTTAGAAACACCTAATTCATTAATATGCAAACTACAAGAAAAGAAAAAAGAAAAGGTGATTTATAATAACAAATCAACTATTTAATTTTCAGTAAGTATGCAAATACTCTAGTTGCTACACATAGCTTTAGGAAGAGGTGTAAGAAAGCCACATCATGTATTTCTACAAGTAATCCTTCCATATAATATTTTTTATAATTTTTTTAAATGGTAAAATGTTTATAACTTTCAAAGCAATATATAAGATTATTTCATCTGATGCCCTTAACAATCTAGCAGTCCATATCACTATTTCTATTTTTCTATTATGATAAATGTTCTTCATATTTGAACACATGAAATGGCTAACAGATTTTTAGTAAGGGGTTTATAACATAATTTACCCAGCCATTTCCCTGATTTTGAATACGTGTATTGCCCTCTAAATTTTGGCTACTACATAAAACACTTGTAAGAATACTTCCTAGGTTATTTCCTTGGGATAATTCCCCCATGGTAGGTTCACTGGTTGAAGGGATAAGAACATTTTAATGACTCTTATCATATACTCTCAAAATGTTAACTGCCCCCAGCCAATAACTTAACTACTTCTCTCCAAAACAGGTAGACAAACAAAAACCCTGCATTGTGGGGCACAGTGTAAAGAACTCAAGCTTCGGAACCAGACAGATTTGTATTCAAATCCTGAGTTCAGCTACTTTCTTGATTTTAACCAATTTAATCAACTTACCTGCCCTTTCTCATCTGTGAAAAGGGGATAATCCAAACCACCCTGCAGGGTTACTATGAGGATTAGAGATAATGTATGTACAGTTTCTGGCTAAAAAGTGCTTGAATAATGGAGGCAACAACTGTTGAGACAGTATTAAGATGACAGAGCACTGGTTTTGGAGTCACAGAGACTCATTTCAGAAACCTGGTTCCACCCCTGTGCTAGCTGTGTGACCTCAGACTAGTTACTTGACCCCTCCAGGTCTTGGAAGAGCCCTTCATCTCACAGTTGTGAAGATTAAACGCGATAATATGTAAATTATTAGCTCAATGCCTCAGAGCCATCTTTCCTTGGAGGTTAAGTGTCAATGGCTTGCAGACAAGAGGGAATACAGCCTCCTTGACTCACATCAGTCCCCGTCTCCCTGGGATAAGGCAGATCCTTGAGACCACATCCTTGCCTGGCTCATTTCCCTCCCCTTCCCTATACTGCTTCCTTCATTCCTAGTAAAGGTCTACTCTCTCAATCAATCAACCACACGTTCCCAAATCCCTGTTTCCAGCTGTTCTTCTACGGTACCTGATCTAAGACACTAGTATTTACAAGTGGCCAGTAAGTGGTAGCTCTGATTATTATTAGGCTCTAAGGAAGAATAACATTCTCAATTAATATCAACAGTAAGGTCTCATTTCTCATGAGGACTTTTATGCAACTATTACTTTTCAGTAACAGACACTTTCGTGTTTTCTTTAAACCCAACCTGAAGCCATCTTCATCATCAGATGGCTGGGCGATTTTTCGTAGATACAAATGTAAACTTTCTATGCCATCTCACACTTAAATATTAAGAAAACTTACATTGTTTTCCATTGCAAGGCGACGAACGGCAGGAGTTGCCAGTGTTTTTTGGCCCTTTATCTCTTGGTGTGTGTGTTCATCGTGGGACACGGCAGGAGTTTCAACAACATCTTCTTCTGAATCTGGTATCAAGGTAGAATTTTACTCTTTAGTTGAAAATATTAAAACAACAAGCTTAGCGTCTTATATAAATAAATTCAACTTAGAGTTTATATCAAACAGCACAATAGATGAGCTACTTTAGAATGGAAAAACACAACTTTAAAATGGAAAAACAAGGGTGGAGTGAGTGACCTGGCACTGTGTAGTGACTATTATTACCTGCTGTTTACTTCATTTCCGTTAAAACAATGTACCAGTTACAAGTTAAAAAATGAGAGTTTCTTTCATAGATTTTAAAACACTTTGTATTGTAAATGTTTTCCTAATAAATTTCTCATTTATATTTATATATATGGCATAAGACAAGAATCAAATGTGAGGTCAATTACATGAAAGATCTGTGACAATCTTACATGCTTTCCTAAGACAATGCAGCATCTAAAATTTTTCTCTGCTTTGAATATGGCTTAAGGAAAGCTGTGGAAGGTTTTATTTTCATGGTTAATACTAATTTGGTTGTTTTATTCTCTAACTCTAGAGCAGTGATACAATGAAAACTCTCGGGCTACTAGCATGTATTTTTGCAACCAAAAAAAGAGTTTTGAGAGCATTTAGTTGTCAAGGTCTGATGCTAGGAAATCAATGCTGTAGTACAGCAGAATCTCTGGGAATTAGTGAAAAAGAGGCTAAACCTCTGACAATTGGGAGGCAATTGAGTTTGCTTTGATATTCAATTTTAAGCAAGTAAGAAATTTTTGCTGCTGCAATTATGGAAAGACATTCTATTCATTCATTTCTGCTACTAGTCTATTAATTGTCCCAGTGGTGCTCTCAAATTTACCCTACAGGTGAGGAAGGAATAAGAAAAAACCGCAAACAAAAACCTTGTACTGAAGATGAAGGGTAGCGGAATATGCCACCCCAAAATATGACTGTAGGGGTTCAGGACATGCCACTTCGGTGCACGGATTATTTTGAGCTACAGGCACTTGAAAACAGCAAATGCAGTGAGAGGCTTACTATGAACTCTCCTCATTTGCCTAAAGGGACTTCCAAAAGGGACTCAGTTTTCATAAATTCCCTCCCCAGGAGTTTCATCCACAGGAAGATTGACTCTTATCACAGGAGAAGAAATTAGACGCCAGCAACACACCCAGGTAAACTTTGTCCCGAACTATCATACCTTCCATATATTCTTCTAAGGGCCATTCATCTTTCCTAAAGTCATTTGTTCTTCCCTCGGAGGCCTACATCTCTTCTCCCCTTTCCTGTTAAGATGGTATTTAAGCCTGAATTCTAAGCCACCTCTTTGAGTTACTCATTTTCCCCTGGGTGTCCCCCATCTAGACATGAAGTATATGTGTCAATAAACTTGTTTTTCTCTTATTAATCTGTCTTCTATTAGAGGAGTCTTAGCTAAGAACTCAGAGGGTAGAGGGAAAATTATTTTTCCTTCCCATGAGCACCTAGGATGTCAAATACTGTACTACATGTGCAGTATCTTAAACTTCATTCCAGTTGTGTAAGATGGGTGTTATAATCCCCATTTTACAGATTAAAAAAGCAAAAGACCTAAGAGATGAAGGGACTGGACCAAGGTCACACACCTAATAAACTGAAGAGCTGGGATTCAGTCCCAGGGCTGACTCAGTCTCTCCTGTTTGCATTAGCTCATGGCCCGAGGAAATCTCCTTTCTGGTCAAATAAGCTGGAATACAGCTTCTATTGTTCAAGGCATAATTTTGTTGCACTTTGAGAAGCCCTGTGTATTGTCCACCTCTGTTAAGATTATTGGAGAAACTAGCAAGAAAGATCAGCATTAGGAACTAAGATCCAAAGAAAAATCAAGAGGATTCAATCACAGGAATCTCAAATGCTAATTTGAATAACAAATATTTGCTGAAATATGAGAAATGTACAAATGCCCAAATATATCATATACAAAGGTCATTAATATAATATTTCAAAAAGATCATGTAATTTATTGCTACTCACCTTCCTGGAAAACATTCTGATATATCACCAAGTAGTTCTACCCCTTAGAATAACTTGGGCATAAATATTAAGTAATAAAATATCTGTAAAAAGTCACTCACATTATATATGATTTGTAGTAGTCATGCAGTTGTTGGAAGAAAGGTCTCTTAATCCATACTAAGACATCACCTGACTATACAGCACTTTAAGTCACTTTCTAAGTGTTTTTATATACTTATATAAAGTATATTTCACACTAATTTTCTCCTTTGATGATCACAACAACGTTACAAAAATGCAATGCTGCAAAAATGCCAAAATACAAACATTTCTCAATTTTACCAATGTAGAAACAGACTTTTAGGGGATGGAGTTAAGACAACTAAAATTTCACGACTCTTTTCAACAGATGTGATCTCCATGGTTCTAGCACTATATGTGAGATTTTATTCCTTCAGTAGTGGGTTTAGGTACAGTTTTTAAAGCCTTAATTAAATTTTAAGAAAGAGCAAAAGAAATGGTAAATAAATACTTTTTGTCATGAAGATTGTCAATTTAGTGTGGCTGGAATTCATCACGTAAAGCAAATTTATAATAAAACTATATTGTTTCAGATTAACTAAATAAAACGGTAATTTGAATTAGTAAAAATATTAAAACTGTGAAACTGCAATATTCTTAGGTATTTCAAAAAACTGTTTCTAAGAATCACATTAAGTAGTTCAATTTATTCACTTAACTTGGAAAATTCTTTTGAAATACTAAAGCACTAAAAGGTTTCTGGAAGTTTCCTTTTGTAAAATGCTTCCCACTCCCCGCCTCCCCCAAGCACAACTGCTTAGGAAGAACTTTCTTTAGACCACGAATGTAAACCTTAGTTTAGTTTCTGCCCAAATGATCATAAATTACGAATTAATGACAACTAAGCCAATGAGATTTGATTCCATTTTCAAGGCAAATTATTGAAACAGCTGATTCAATCAATCCAGTCTACAGTCAGCTGTACAAGAGAGCGTTACAGCTACCATTTATTGAGTACTTGTTATGCTCGGGCATGTACTGTGTAATTGGTTACTGAGCTTAATTTAATTAAATGACATATGTTCTTGGAATGGTCTTATGTCAAAGAGCTTTTCTTTAAAACACTGTATTATCCCAGCAAACATTTTAATACTATAAACTCTACGGGACACCTAATGTGTTCTTACAGCAGAATTCTGGTAAATATGCTTATGTATGTTGTTAGAAATCTAGTCCCAGTGCTCTGGATGCGGTGTGGAGTTGCTACCTATAGTCTCTGAATAGAACTTACAGCGTAACAAAGCGGTTAGGACCACGGGCTTTAGAGTTAAACAGGGCTGTGATCAGCTCATCACTCCACCTGTCAGCTACGTGGCCGCAGACAGACAGCTCTGTAACCTCTGTGGGGCTCAATGCCACATGTGCCAAACGGGGATAAAAATCCGTATGACTTAACAGGATAATGTACAGATAGCATTAGCACAGAGAAAGCATCCAACATAGATGTGTTCATGTTAAAGAGTAAATGCAATATAATGGCAGAATAATAGCAGTTTTACAAGGTTTTCTGCTACCGCTTATGCCCCTCATCTCCTCCCTTCGTACTTACCCACGGCACCAAGACACGTCAGTTAGGGGTAATTAGGTATAGGAACCCCCTACTTGTCTGGTGGTCAGCCTTTCTGGCAACTTAATCTTATATAAGGCTTCAGGCCCAGAGCACCTGAACTAGCTGTCACACAGCCTCAGCATTAAAACCAGGCACATGCTCCAGAGAAAAGGCATTCAGACTCTCAGTCAGATCCTGTTTTCTCTTCTGAAGCACATACTTCTTAACAAACTGGGATATCTGTGGTCCCAGAAAGTTAGGAAGGAGAAGATGGCATGACACAATGACAATGCTAAGAGGTAGGCTGAAAAATCAAAACTCAGAAACAGAATTGTGTTGCTCCCAGAACAATGAATATTCATTAACATGTCTCTGCATAATCAAAAAAGATTTCAGGTTATACTCAATATCTTCAGTTCAGGGAGTAAAATACATTAAATATTTTTTATGTAAAGATAAGTTCAAAACCATTTATTTAATAAATGGTTTTGAAAAGTTTTGGTTCAAAAAGTTTCAGTTGTTCACAGACATAGAAAACAAACTTATGGTTATGGAGGGGGAAAGGATAAATTGGGAGCTCGAGACTTGCAGATACTAACTACTATATATAAAACAGACAAAGAACAAGTTCATACTGTACAGCACAGGTAACTATATTCAATATCTTTAATGAAAAAGAATATGAAAACAAATATATGTATATATATGTATGATTGAAACATTATGCTGTACACCAGACATTGACACAACATTGTAAATGGATTATACTTCAAAAAAAAAAAAGTTTTAGTTGTTTAAAAAAGTGAGGAGTCATCTTACTTCTTTAGAGGTCAGAGAAAGCCAAGTTAGCTGGCATGTAAAACTGAGTTTATAGTAGACAGTGTACTGAGATATGAGTTAGCTTTGATATAATCTTGATAATATTAAGTAACTAGATTTCAATTTGCAATGTATTTTTCTTTAACAGTATATGCTTTCTACACGACACAGATACAAGTTGGCATCAGTGAGTCCAGTAAGCTCTTTCCCAGTAGAGGTCACTCTACAGTCGAAGCACTCGTAGATAAGATTTGGGTGTCACAAATACGTTTTCCCTCATCAAAATTATCATGACATTCCAGTCTTGAAAAGTAGGTTGCAACACCATGTCTTAAGAGAGCTCCATAGAATGTTATTTAAACAAGCATTAGAAAACAGGATTTACACTCTTGATGGTTCTATGCTATAATTATCTTCTACCTGTAAAATGGACCTAATGTATCTAATACTTCTGAAAGACTTTTCCTTAGGTCATTTTCTCTTTATAGATAACAATTGATTTTAGTGGTATTAAAACAAGAAACAATACAAATTCAGCATTACTACAAATTCTTGTTTAAGACAACGTACACAAAATATTTAGAAACTTTTTCCCTTTCCAGAATTAAAAAGAGGCATATAGAAATTTCTCAGTGAAATCAACCTACCCTTTTATATAGGCCTGCTTACTTGATATACAGGTTTATGCTTCATAGTTTTTACAGTTAAAAAATTAATAAAAATTATAAGAAAACATAAACATAAAAGCAAAAAGGTACACACAAAAAATAAAACTAGCATGCAAGATAATTATTCAGAATACACTCTGAACAGCAAATGAAACAGAACAGCTAACAATGATCAGTTCTCTGAGGATTATCAGATCTTTTTTACTCTGAACATAACCTATCCAATCCCATTAATTTTTTACAGACTTACAATACATATAGATAAAATACAAAATTTGATAAGCTTTGAAATATACACATACCCACAACCCATCA
The DNA here is from genome assembly GCF_036321535.1 of Camelus dromedarius. Taxonomy (NCBI): domain Eukaryota; kingdom Metazoa; phylum Chordata; class Mammalia; order Artiodactyla; family Camelidae; genus Camelus; species Camelus dromedarius. The sequence goes on from NC_087444.1 coordinate 8,212,295, forward strand.
CCACAGTCAAGATGATGAACATCCCTGTCACCCCCGAAAGTTCCCTTGCACCTTGGTCGTCCCTCCTTCCCAGTCCTCCCACACTTATTGTCATTAGAGATTAGTTTGCATTTCCTAAAATTTTTATGTACATAGACTCATACAGCATGTTCTCTTTTTCAGTCTGGCTTCTTTCGCTCAGCATAGTTGTTCAAGATTCATCCATGTCATGCAGGAAATTAAGTTTTGTGAAAAAATTATCTAGAAAAAAAAAATACCTCCCTCCTGAAAAAGTGCTTTGATTTTATAATTTGCTGTGTCAAGACTTATTAAGTTGGATCTCACTTCAGATACCAAAAGAAACTCTAAAAATCAATGCAAATAAACAAACAAAAAACCCCCTACAAATCACAATTGCTCACTTGTTCACATACAGTAAGCTGTGGGAATCAATAGGTTCTATATCCAAAGATCCCAACTGCTGATAAAAAATATTCAGAAAATAAAATTTCAGAAAGTTCCAAAAGGCAAATTTGAATTTGCTGCATGCCAGCAATTTACCTAGCATTTACATTGTATTAGGCATTATAAGTAATTCAGAGATGATTTAAAGCATATGGGAAGATTTTTGTAGGCTATAGGCAAATACTACATCATTTTATAGAAGGGATTTGAGAATCTGCAGGCCTTTATATCTGTGGGTGTGTGTGTGTGTGCTTGCGTGCGCGCGCGTGTGTCCCAGAACCAATCCCTTGCAAATACCAAGGGATGATTATAATTTGCTTTTTTTTTTGTTTGTTTTTTGAGTTACAGTCAGTTTATAATGTTGTGTCGATTATAATTTGCTTTTGTGGATGGCCAGGATAGGTATCTAATCTGGTCTACAGCCCCTGATTGGATATCCTAATGTAATGACATCCACAGTAACGTTCAGCACTTTTGCTTGTCTTAGTTTATGCCAAGAGTATAACTCTTTCCTTTCTGGATCTTAACTGAGTGAAAAAATAAAAAATCTCTACCTATATATTGTTGATCCATCAGTTCAGGTAATTTTTAAAGGTAAATTCTTTTTTGTTTTTAATAGTCCTAAATCATGCCTTTCAAAAGAAATTTGAAATCAAGATGGTAAGCAGCACACCTAGCACCCAGATTATGGTCTCTTAATTCATTCCACATTAAGAGGAACAGAGCCGCTGAAGAAATGGGGCTGGAAAAGTACAAGGTGAGTCCCAAATCATCTTCTTGTGCCAAAAGTGAGTAAGCTTTTGAAAATTCACAGTCATGCTAAAAGAACACATAGAAGCCACCTTGAAAGGGTCACAACTCTTAATGATTTAAGTATTAAAAAGAATGTAATAGATTAAGTACATCAAGTCAATTGAAATAAAAACAAAGAGAAAGTTGGGAAAATTAATATTATAATTCGAAGAGTCTATTAAAGCAATTCCTTACTTGAGAATTGGTAGAGGAAAGAATCAAGCATTTATTCCCTTTTTGCAGTCGGAACCATATTTCAGAGTAACTAAAAGCCCCAATGATGAGGGGATAGCTCCACTTTACAGAATAATGCCAGCTAATAATGTTAAAGGAAAGGAAAGAATCCAAAAACCATCATTCTACAACTACTAAGGCAATCACTGATTAAGGCAAGGATTCTCAAATGACATTAGAAACCACTTACATAGTGCCAAAGTAACACCGCATAGATAACTCTCACATTTCAAAGGAAAACACATAACCATACAGTGGAAGGGCAAGGGGATGGTTTATCCTAATTCTGTGTTTAAACTTAGCATCACTACAGAAGGTCATTCAGATGTTATGTGTGTCCTGATGTGAAGAAATACGAAGTACATAAAATTATCCATGATGTAGAATATTTAACTGGAAACTAGCTTTTAAAATTTACTCCCAGTTTACAGGAAATACAAAGAGAAGAGGAACAAGTCAAACACCACCATGAAGAAGCAACAAGACAAATCCAAAAGATGTAACATTCTGCAAAACAAATGGCACCATCTCTTCAGCAAGTTGTGTGGGGAAGTAGGAGCCAGACTAAGAGACCAAGTGCAATGTATAGTCCTGCACTGGACCCTAGCTTGAACAAACCAGTTGAAATCTCAAGGACATTTTGGTGGCAACCGGGGAAATTTAAATATGGTCTGACTACCAGATAACATGAAAATGCACTGTCATGACAATATGTAAATCGTAAACTAAGCAAACAGAATACAGCAAGTACGAAACATTATTCTGGTTAAAAAATACCAAAATGTGTATATGCCTAGAAGAACATACACTAATGTGTCAAGAGTGGTAATTAATGAGTAGTAGAACTATGTTTTCATTTTCTTATTTTTGGTTTTCTGCATTATAGAACTTTCTACAATGCACATATCCTGCTTTTACAATAGAAATTTAAAAAATAATAGGAAGCCTTCAATAAGCTATTCTTCCATCTTTTGGAGGCAACATGTTGTATATAGCGGAAAATATTCTGGACAAAGGCTCAGGTCATCCGAGTTCTAAATTTGGCTTTGTCACTGGGCAAATCACCCAATCTTTCTAGGTTGGGTTTAGTTTCTTCATCTGTTAAATCAGACGACCTCATGAGAAAGGATAAATAAAATATTAAGTGTGAAACATTTTATAAACTGTAAAGTGTGATTATGATATTAGTTATTATATTATTGTACAAACTACAGGACTAAGAGTCAGCCAGCTACTGTAATTCAGGCTCCTTCTGGACTTTGGAATTACACGACTGAAATGTCTCTACTCAGCCCTTCCAGAAAAATTGCTGGCTTAGGGCTGCCTTACAGAATTATGCTCCCTTACCCCCACATCAAAACTTCCTAGATGACATAATCTTGGTGTATCACAACAAGGCCAAAAGGAACTTCTGACTTAGAGAGCCAGCTGTCTGCTACCGTAAGGACACTGTACTGTTTTAATTTTCCTCTGAATAATTCTCGAAAAGAATTCCCTTCTGTCAGGACATCTACTGCCTGTAAGTTCCACGGTTGCTGCTGCTTCTGAATACTGGTTTCTTTGCTTCTCACTCTGATTTCCTTCTTTTCTACTTTTCTTCAAGAAGTTTGGCTTTCATAACCAGCACCAATTAGAGTGTGTTTGGTTTTTTTTTTTTAATTGAAGTATAGTCCTGTTTACAATGCTGTATCAATTTCTGGTGTATAGTATAATGTTTCAGTCATACATACACATACATACACATACATACACTTGTTTTCATATTCTGTTTGAGTGTTTATATCATTGGCAAACAGAGCAATCCCATTATACGAGATTTAATCTTTGTATATTTCAATTTTTGTTATTAGTGACCAATGTTCAAAGCTTTAATCTCTAATTCCCAAGAAAGCTTGTTACTTCTTTGAACGCCAAGGTTTCCCGAAGGTAGACCTCCAGATAAATGACATATTACTGTACATGTTTTAACATGGTAACTGGTTTAAAAGATAATCACGCATCACAGAGGACCTCTTCTATTCTCCTGATTTCAGCTTCTAAACCCCCAAATCAAATCCTTTAAGTAATTAAAAGTAAATACCGGAGGGTGGGTATGGCCCACTGGTAGAGCACATGCTTAGCGTACACAAGGTCCTGGGTTCAATCCCCAGTACTTCCATTTGGGGGCAAAAAAAAAGTAAAGCATGAAAAGCTCTAATAACATTAAATAAAAAAGTCAACACCACTTTTAATTGCTACCCAATGACGAAAGGAAAGCAGGAGTCAATTTGGCAAAAGAGATGAACATACAGTACCTTTTAAGGCTTCCGTTTCTATGTCTACTAACGGCTTCCCCACATAGGCAGTATCGTCTAGATTATAATACAGTTTTTTAATGATTCCATCATAACGACTAGTGATAGTTACAGAAGCTTTATCACTTTGAACTTCACAGATGCTATCAAACTGAGACACTGTATCTCCTTCTTTTACATACCTAAAAGACAAAGACACAGGACGCCTTTACATGAGCAACAATAATACAGATCATCCTAACATATAAATGCTACACTGAAGTAGATCAGTGTCCATCTAGCCCAGCATCGGGTCCCACATGGTGCATCAAAGAATGTTCCAGTAAAGACTATAAATGGCTTCTAGAGGCTCTTTGATATCTCTTTAAGAAATATACAATTTTTAAAAACTAATTTTAAAGTTCATAGCTCTATAATCCAAAAATTTAATTAAATTGTCAGATTTTCTGCCTCACCCATTTCTTGGGAGAAATTAAAAAAATGTATTTTAAAAGTCTTATTCCCGTCTATTGTCTTACATTAGTCTTTGTCAAGCTTTAGGGGATGCCTATTATTTCTAGAATTAAGTCAAAGCATTGATATCCCCAATACATATCCTTTCTAATTTCATGAATCTTAGTCTGAGTTCTTAGACTTTGTTTCTAAGATGGTTAATAAGTTTCAGAGTCAGGTTCTTCTGACTTGAAGCCGGCTGCCCTTTCCTTGATCCCACAGTGCCATAAAGACACAACTGTGCGATACACTTAGGTTATTATAGTTCTCTTTTAACTTACAGGGCAATTATAATGAGAACTGGGTGGAAAGAATGTTCAGAGGCTGAATCAGATCCTTTCTTTTTTTAAAATTTATTTTTTAAATGGAGGTACTAGGGATTGAACACAGGACCTTGTGTATGCTGACTTCACACTCTACCCCTGAGCTATACCCTCCCCTCTGAATCAGATTCTTAAAAGGATCTTTAACGGTATAAAACTATGGGACAGATAATTTATTGACTCACCTTAACTGCTACTTCTAGAAACCTTTAAAAATCAGTTCAGTACCCACAGGTGTTTCTTTTTTTCCAGAAAGGGAAATAAAGAAAAGGGGTAAAAGGATGGCTAAGGCAGTATCGGCTTTCTATTTTTGTTTCAAGCCCTTTTCCGGGACAATGTTTTAAACCTTTTCGATAGTTATTTTTTGATTCATGCCCTTTGATATAATATTTTAACCTTTTCTGAAAATATAAGTAAACTGTCAGGTAATGTATTTGTATCAAATGTATTTGCTTTCTTACTAAAGTCATTTTCAGTAAAGAAAGCTTAGACTACATGATGATTTTAAAATAGTTTGGAAAGAAATGTTAAGCTCACATATTAAATGCTTTTCAAAACACACAGTCACAACAATTTAATATCCTCTAGAGACTGTTTTCTTTTTTAACTGAAGTGAGGGGTGGGCAGTGAGAAAAAATTATTTCAAAGAGGAAAAAAAAATCCTTAATAAATTAAATCAAATACAGGGCCATGATGTATGATGAACTGTGTCACCAGAATATTGGCAACACAAACTATGCTTACCCTATTGCTTTTTAAAAAAAAATCATTACATGTTATAGTAAGAAGTTTCTCAATTTAAATGGATTTCTACTTATTTTTATCCTAATTATTTTCATACTTAAAACTTTTTTCAGAATAACTTACCATTCTTTGACAGTTACTTCTCTAATCCCTTCTCCAATGTCTGAAAGTTTGAACTGAACAATCTGTCCCTGTAGCGCTTCAAAGACAAATGAGAAATGATCACATTAAATATGCAATAGATTGTTAGCAGGCAGGTGCTTTGACATCTAAAGTTAGAAAATATTCTCAAGCAGAGACAGAAATCATTCCATTTTAAAGACTGAAACATTTTATAATGTTTAAAAGCATAACATCATTCATAACTATCCAAGATTTGTATCAATTATTCAGTGACAGAGACCAACTGATATTGCCACAGAACCGACATTTTTCAACTTACAAAATAATGTTCTTTCACAAGGGTATAGAAGGCCCTTCCAACAATGAGATTTTGCAACAATAGCAATGCACAGAAAATAGAACAAGATATCGTACAAAGGGAAACCCAGATGGATCTCCTTGTTTTATGTTACGAAACTGTAATTACCATTAATGGACTGCTCTTTTGACCTCATGCAGCTCTTCTCATTCTCAGCATCTAAAGAGCAGGCAGATCCCTAAGATGGAAAATTCTTATTTGCCCAAACCATGTTCTGCCAGCTTATCATTAAATTTCAGTCTTCTCTTTCCTCTTTCCATTTTTCACCTCCTTTCAAATTTCTACCCCCTTTTTATAATACTTAGATGCCAATGACACTTTACAGTAATTATTCCCAAGAAAGAATTTCAGGTCAACAGAAAGGATGCATAGATCCTCTCACCTTTCCAGGTTAACAAATGGCTCTGAACGGATTCAGGAGAGCTCCACTACTTTAGATGCTGTTAATCAGAACTGCTTATAAAATGTACAACAAGTAGATTAAAGTAGTAAAATTTTCTTTAATAAGTATGAAGAGGTAAGTTAGCAATTACGATACAGTGGTCTTAGGTACCGCTAGTTTCCTCTCTAGTTGTTGGGTCCTCACAGCCTGCTGCTCACAGTATAAAGTAGAACCTCTCTGAAAAATAGTTTGGCATTAAGTATCAACAGCCTTAAAAAAAAAAAGTCAGATTCTTTGAATCCGTAATTAATTCTACCTCTAATACCTTTTCCCCGGAGAAAATAGAGACATACACAAAGATTAGTGCTCAAGAATAGTCATCACAGGGCTGTAACAAAGAACTGGAAACCAACTGAAGTAACCAAAAGTGGCATGTACCTTGCAGCGTCTCTATACAAAGCAGTATTATGCAAGGAACAGCATGTGCAAGGCCTGGGAATCTGACAGTGTGTACGGAATGACAGACAGTTCTCCACAGCCGAGGGGAGGACACGCAGCAAGAAATCAGCCCCGATTTAAGGCTATGTGTGCCACGCTCAGGCAGGATGTTTTATTTGCCTAAAGGTAATCAAGAGCCAGTGGTAAATAAACAGTCATAAACTCTTTGCAGATGCTCCCGTAAGAGGTGGAGCTCATTTAACCACTACAGAAATCTATGCAGGTCTATGCGTTGTTTTGACCAAGAGGATATAGCAGACGTAAAACTGCATAAGTTCTGGGGTGCAAGCCTCACAGGACCTCACAGCCTCTACCTTCTCCCTCTTGCACAGTGCCCCGAGATCCCCAGGTGGGAAGCTGTTCTAGTCTACTGGAGGATGAGAGAGGCCGCGTGGAGGAGAGATGAGATGCCCCAGCCAGAAGCCAGCACCAAATGTCAGACACACAAGTAAGACCATCTTGAACCTTGAACCGTCTTGAGAACAGAGATCTTCTAGCAGAACACAAGTCACATCAGTGAGCCCGGGTGAAACCAGCAGAGGGACCACCCAGTTAGACAACCTCCAGAATCCTGAGGAACAACACATCATTGTTGCCTTAAGCCACTAAGTTGTGGGGAAGGTTATTATTCAGCAACAATTAGCTGATAGAGTCCCATCTGCAATTTCAGACTCATAACTTTAGATCTATAATTTTGGAGAAAAATATCTGTCAGGAGTGTGATGGAAAGGACGGGGGGAGGGAGGGGTTGGATGGCAAAGAAAGCAGGAGGCTATTGCAGGTAAGAAACTGAACTACAGAATTAAATAGAGTTACATATTCTCAAAGCTGTCTGAAAAGGAGAAGACAGATTTAAGAAACATATTAGATGTAGCGTTAATAGACGTTGGTAATCACTTTGGTGTGAGACAAGGAATCAGGATGGCTCCAGGTTTCCAGCTTAAGTATTTATTGAGTTAGGGAATAAGAGGTAGACAGTGTAGCCCAAGTATGCAGAGCAGTGCCCTGGCGCATAGTAGGTGATCAGTCAACAGCTGTGCTGAATGAATTTACTCTCACAATAGTATGAGTTAGATACGATTTCTCCCACTTTCCAGATGATGAAACAGAGAGAAATTAAGGAACCTGCTTAAAGTTACATAGCTAGTAATTAGTGGATCAAGAACCCAAAGATCTTAAGTGTTTAGAGACAAGACAGGAAGTTAGAGTTTCTGCTGGAATGGCCTCTATTTTCTCTGAGAAAGAAAGAGAAAAGATCAGCTTTTAAAAATAGAAGTATTTTTTAGAAATGGTGAAGATAAGGTTTATGTATGTGAGTGTGTTGTAGAAGACGACAGACACAAGCATGCAAGGACTGACCAATCTCAGGGGTTGGATCTGCCTGGAATTCCCTTATTTTTCATCGCGGACACAGACTAAGGTATCAAGGATCTGTCAAAAGCCTAATAATATAACAAAAGTCTAGGGTTCTTTATCAGGGTTCTAAATAGAACATCAGAAAAAAAAAAGTTTTAATGCCTTTGCCAAATCTAATACTTAAAGCCTACAGATCTTTACAGAGGGTAGAAAAATTGGGGGGAAAGGTAATTAAGTGGTAAAAGCCAGGGGACTTTCTAGGAGCACCTCATGTTGGTTTCCTCACATCATCTTAACACGAAAGATTAAGTGCCTCATCCAACGAATAATAATACAGTGAATACAAGGATACAATCTATTAAGTCAGCAATTTAATTTGACTGAGAAAGTGGTATCAATGCTGACTTTTGCACTTAGATGAGTCAGATGATGAAGAACAGATGGCCCAGGAGAACCCATTCTCAACATTATGAAGATACAAGTATTAAGGGAAAGTATGTGAAAGGGAGGGGTGGGAGGTGGGGACACACACACATATACACACAAAATAAGAATTGGATAGATGTGAGGAGAGCGTGGAGGGCCAGGCTAGAAATAAAAGGTCAACTTTTTTTTAACTTTGGTAAGTCTTCAACTACTTTTTTAAAAGTACTCGATAAGATGCAAAGCATTATTTTGTATAGGCTATTTTGAGATCATACTTACCAGCAGCTGTTTTCAGCAACTGATGTGGATGACTATACTTGAATGAAGGATAACCAAAGAAACACACATATTTTGGCTTTAAAACACGACCATTACCACCTGTCTGAAAGTAGCGAACACAAATCTAGAGATGACAAAACAAAAAAGGAAAAGCTTTCATAAATGACCTTCATGGCTTACCTCTAAGTATACATTGAATTTCAAGTCTATTCTATAAGTGAAACATTATCACAATATAAACAATATGAAAGTATCCAGACTGAAATCAGAATATTTGGCATCAGTGACAAATTTATTATTGGTTATTTCTTAAGTATTTCTGATCAAGAAATCAGAGGAACTCAAACCCCAGCTCATAGAGAGTATTTTGCTGTTCTTTTGTTCAGTAAATTTTGTTAAGTAATTATATCCTTGAGTCAGATTTGTTCACATGCTTACATGGTCCTTGCCTAAAATCCCTTATGAAAGTAAAGAAATGTTTAACAATGTATTCTGTATAAACACATCAGCTTGTAAGTACACTTGAGTCATTAACAATTTCCTGAAATAAAACTACTAATGAAATCAAAAGTGACTGTTAGGATCTAAAGACACGGAAAAACTTGTGCAGTATGTACCCAAAGGTTTTCTTTTTGTTCTTTTTTTTTAAATTAAAGTATAGTTGATTTACACTGTTGTGTTAGTTTCAAGTATACAGCAAAGTGATTCAGTTATATCATATACATTGTTTTCCATTATAGGTTATTACAAGATATTAAAAATAGTTCCCTGTGCTATACAGGAGGTCCTTATTGTTTATTTTATATACACTATCGTGTACACATTAATCCCAAACTCCTAATTTATCCCTCCCTTGCAAAGGTTTTCTTACCGTCATTTATAGATGACTTTTTAGATTTAGCTATTTTATATAGCATCATAGTATAACAAAATACAATCTGTTATAGAAATAAGTAAGCCTGAATGTATCTCACTTGACTTACCAAACCTTAAGTATCAGAAAGGCAGAATATTTTATTTTAAAAGTTAACAATTCAATGTTATTAATATCTGCTTAGCTACATCACAGTTTTAAACACAAACTACAGACATTTCTAACTTTCTCAGTGTATCTGAGAATACTGGTATGTATTTGAAAATGTTTCATTAATGCAGGAAAGAGTCATTTTTACTTTAAAAAATTACTGTATCATCAAGTACTTTATACTTTAAAGATGATTAGCCCTTAAAATTTAAATTACAATACGTATTATAGTCTTGTTATAATACCTATTTATAAACAAGAATTTCATTCTTTTTCTTACAGCAAATACTATAAAAGCAAATACTTGGTTTACTGACAAGAATAATACATTTACATTCTTCTGAGATTTTTTTCACTGTAATTTCCAGGCTGTTACTGATTTCTGAAGAACGCCAAGAAAAAGTAAAGACCCCTTTTCCTAAAACATGAATAACCTGCAATCATACACTTCAGCTTTACTTTAAGAGACCATCCTAAAGCAGCTAATGTTTGTAATACTTATATTTTACTCTTACTAACATCAACATGCAGGCTTTTAACATAAAGTTTAAAATAACTAAAATTCATGGCTTAAAATTTAGCAGACAGTGAAAGAATTCTTTCCCAAACAGTCCCATTTTGTCTGTCCTTTCTGTCTCCTCCAGCCCCCACAACCCTGACTCTGGGTCAACAGACTCAAAGGATTCAATTAACCTCTCCTTCATCAGACAGTATAAAATTTAGGGACAGTAAATGAAAGTTTTGACTTAGATAGATTTACCTCAATATTGGTGAAATAGTTCATGTTTTCAAAACCTTTCAAAGGAAATTAAACTACAAGAAGATTCACCTTCAACAACTCAACTTTTATTGAGGAACTATTAATGGGTCAAGGGAGGTACAAACTATCAAACTCAACATGTACTGAAAGCCTACTATGTGCTGGGTACTTTGAAGGTATTTATAAGCATCTTCTTTATATCCATCATCTTTATATCTCACAAATACCTTCTGGAACAGGCACACTAGCCCTCTTTAACAGTAGAGAAACTAATGATCAGAAAGGTAAAGTAATTTGTCCAAAGTCACACAGCAAAGGAATGGCAAAATTCAGCTCTGAAGCCAAGTAAATTTGACTCTAAAGGCCAGGCTCTTTCTATCACATCACATTACTATAATTAGGAGAAACAATCCCTGTTTTCAAGGACTTAACAACCTAGTTGAGACAATAAATACACACACACACACACATACTCTCTCTCTCACTCTCATGTGTGGGCATGTGTGCTCCAAGTTTTTCTAGTAAGTATAGATAATATAGATAATATTAAAGGAGTTTAAATAGAGAGTTTTCATTTGTCTTTGTTTTTGTTTTCCCCAGACTGGTTTGACCCAGGAAGACTTCCTGGAGGAAGATTTGAGCTGAGCCTTGCATAATAGGTATAAATAAATAAAGAGCAGAGGTGTACTTTGAAGGCAGAGGAAACAAAAAAAGGACTGCAGTGAGAACTTGATTAGGAAGTCTGCCAGGGCAGTGAGTAGCCTGAGTTGACTGAGTTTGACTGAGATCACATCAAAGGGGGCAGTGGGAGGAGCTTGAGCACCAAACTGCAAATGTCAGGATAAGGAATGTGAACTCATACATTATGGGTTACTAAAGAAAAAGGATTAAGAAGTTAATCCATTTGTGTATTTTTAAAAATTAGATTACAACAGGTAAAGCCTGGAGAGAAAGGACAAAGAAAGTATTTTGTATTTGAGGTGTGAAACGACAGGCTTCTGGCTGAGGTGATTAAAGACTGGAAAAAGACAAAAAACGAAATAAGAGCAACAGGCATTATGTGATAAATAGTGACGCAATGTCCATTAAGAGAAGGCTAAAACACATCAGTGAAGCTGCCCGCTAAAACGATAAAAAAGGAAAACAGAAGGATAAAAATGGGATAAAGAGAAAAAAATAATTTTTCAAGTAGGAAAGACTTTTTTCTACAAACAACACAAAAAAACAAGAGATGAAAAGGTTTAACAGATTCACATAAGGGAAATAATAATAATTCAACGGGCAGTCATGCAGCATACCTAAAGACAGGATGGTTCTGTGCTCAGGAATTCAAAGCTAAACAAGATACAGGATACAGTCTCTGAATTCAAACTGCTTACACTTTACTAAAGGAAGACAGAAAAAAACAGAAAAATCCAAGATGATATGGTAAGTCAATTAAGTCAAATGCATGATGCTGTAGGGTACAAACACAAGGCTTTCTTAATAATTTATTGTAGGTGGTAAGACCTCTTGTTGCTTACAATTTTTTATAACAGATGGAAAAAAAACAGAGTTTTTTTTTCACTGAGTCATTCAACAAATCTGTTGAGTACTTACTACTACATGCCAGGCACCTAGGATTAGAGAACACAACTGATGCGATTCATTCCTTTATGGAACAACAGTCTATACTGCGAGAGATAAAAACAAGTAAACAGGTGACTACAACAGAGTTGTAACAGGGGAGACACTGTTAAGGAAACACAGAGGGATCCTACCTGGAGAAAGTGAACTTCAAATAAGACCTAAGGGATGAGTAGGAGTAACTGAGAGGGTGAGGTGTGTTGCAGGTAAGGCCATGGGGGAGTAAGGCAAGAGTCTTTAAAGTAGAGGAAATACATGTGCAAAGGTCTAGAGTTGAGACACAGAGAGAGAGAGAGAGCGCGCAGTGTGTGTTCAATTAACTGAAATAGTTAAATATACTTCTAGTGTAGTTTAGTGTGGACTAAAGGTGAGGGAAGTGCCGAGAGTGAGGGTTGGGTAGGTAGGTTTTAGCAAAGAATGAAGTCTGAGAGACTGGAAAGGTCCAGATCATAAATTGCTTCACAGTCATCTGAATTCTCAACATTTTGCTGAGAACAGTTTTAAGCAAGGAAATGACATTCTCAAATTTGTGTCTTACTTTATAAGATCACTCTGGCTATACTATGGAGAATAGGTTGGAGAGGCAGAAAGTCCAATTTAGGAAGGTCCTGCTCGAGACAGGGTGGGGAACAATGACTACTTTTTTTAAAGATTTATAGGCTTGAATCAAGAGAAACAGGTTTGAGGGTTTCATTGCAGAGCCTAGAGTCTGACGTGCCTTGGAGGCATTAGAGCAGCCACTGTGAGTTGGTTCCAAACTCTCCTGTGCTAGCCGTGGCCATGTAACACAGTTCTAACCAGTGAGTCTGGATGGTATGGCCCTTCCCTCCTTCCTGCCCTGAACACAAAGTTGTAGCAGCTCTCTTGCAACCCTGAGGGGGAAAGGTCAAATGAATTGTTAAAATGACAACCCTGATAATGATGGGCCACTTAATCAGTGCAGCTGTCATCTAACTTTCAGATGCTTTGTATATACAGATATTTAACTTCCTACTTATTGGCTGGGTTTATTACTTACAGCAGAAAAACACCTAATATACATGCAACTTGGAGATTTCCAGGGCAGTTAAGATATTCGCGTCTGGAGTAGAGCTGGCTGGAAGACTGGGTAACTTCAGGAATCATCAGCATTTAAGTGGCAACTAAGTTCAAAGAAGTGGATGAGGTAACGAACAGGCAGTGTAAAAAGTACACAGAGGGTCAAAGTCAGAACCCTTAGAAACACCAATATTCAAAAGTTGGGCAGGGAAAGAGGAAGAGCTTTCTTCTACTGGTTATCTCCTACTTACTTTTCACAAATCTCAAATTATACAGTATCTTCTGGGAACTCTCTGACCCTGAAGACCCCTCCTATGTGTCTCTGTAGCTCTATGCACTTATTCCATCTTCTCATGCTGTGCTATAATTTTCTGTTTATGGTCTACCCCTGTCTCTCTCCCCTGTGCTCCACCACAGGGCCGTAATTAAATTTCAGAGGGCAGAGATCAGCGCCTGACTTACATTTGCATCCCCAGTTCCTACCACAGTACCTGGTACATGGCAGACTCTTGAAAAGGTTTGTAAAATCAGGGGTTGAACATTGCAGGAAAATCTGGAAGAGGGGACCCAGTTAGAAAAACGCTAGGCAAATAGGATGAAACACTGTGATTACTGGGATGTGACTTGTTTGGTGCTAAAGGACTGTGTGAAAGGGGAGAAATGCAGGGCAGATGGTGATTAAAAAGGTAGGAAAGACGTAGGTGATAAGTATAGATCCAAAGAACAAAGCTGGAGTCTCTCAGCTGCTCGGAGGCCAAGAATCTACAGTGTTATGTTCTGCCTGATCAGTCTCTTCCTCTAGACTGCAGATTCCTCGAGGGCAGGGGTCGTATTATCAGTGTCCGGAACAAAGAGGTGCTCAATAAATGCTGAATGAATACGGGATATCTCTGTATCCCTAGTGCCTATCACAATGTCGGGTACCCAGATGATGCTCAATGAAAGGCTAGCGGGCGAAAGACTAGCTGGACTTCGGGGTACAGATGGAGCAGGAGGGTGACAGGTCACAACAGAAACGCGTCCAAGGAAGGAGAGGGGGTGGTGGGTCTGCAGACGGGTTGGCTCGCCACCGTCGCTGCCCTTCGTTTTGCAGGCATCCCTCCACCTCTCCATCACGCGAGTCCTGCACGCGAGGCACTCGGAGGACAAAGTAACACACCTCTCCGGGCTGACTCCGGATAAATCCGTCCTTCCCGACCTCAGATCTGCCCAACCTGCTTACCAGCCGCCCGGCATTCCAACTCCAGGTCGTCAGCACTCGCGCCGCAGCCATCTTACTCCGGAAATGAGAGCTGCTCGGCGGGGGAAGGCTGCCTTGGCGGGGGGAGCTATTGGGAGCCGGGAAACGCGCCTCCCCCGAGCGGCCACTGGACGGCGGAGGAACGAGCCTCCCACCCCCCACAACAGCCAACCAGGGAGCGGGGCGGGGCTGGGGCGCGCCCCCGGGGCGGGGCAGGCCCCCCCTGGGTCGCGGGGACAGCGCGCCCCCGCCGGGGGAAGTAGGCGGAGGGCAGCCCAAATTTAATTTCAGGGACAAAGTGGGTTAAGGCACTGCTGTGTGAGTACGTGTGCGCCAACGACCTTTCCAATCCACGAAACGGGGGAAATAGGGTTAAGGAAACATAAAGGAAGAACACTTACCTGGAGAAATGTATGTTGAAGTAAAATCTGAGGGATAAGTAGGGGGAAAAAACACCCTTCCTTGAGCCTGAATTATAACCACCTTGATTACAGAAAACGGGACATTTCTATACTTTGTAGCAAGACTGTACCGCTAGGGGTGTCAAAGCTATACTGGAATACTTCCTAATGACTGGCATTTCCTACCAGCATTGATTGTTCTTGGTTACCGAAATTGGCTTTTCGATTTTTTTTTTTCTTGAAAGATGAACAAGATTATCACAATGCTTAAGATAAGCGTCATCAACAGTACCTTTCTTCTCTGAGGATATTATCAGATGTAGCAGCCCAGAATATGCAATATATATCTCAGACATTACCTTGATTTATTTGCCTCTTGGAGAAATGCCCGGGATATTTGTCAGTTCTTTCCTCATGTATGGGAATGGAAATCTGTACAGGTGTGTAAAAAATTATGGAGAAAAAAACAGAACAAAGACAAAAATCAGATTAGTGACTATAAAACAAAATTTCAGGTACTTCACAAATGCACTAATATTACTTAAACTCACACTTCTTATTTTGCCTTATTTGCTTTTCAGTGTATTTCACACACACACAAACTACTGTAAGCAATAAATCTAAATCATTACCTTTACAAGAAAATCTGGGATAGTCAAAGAGCTTTGATTTTTAAAAATTTTCCCACGAACAAAACATTTTCTAGGCACTATTAATATATTTGATAATAACTACATGCATGTGTTTGTATAAAAAGATAAAAGTAGCCGTGCCTTTGAAGTGAATAATTTTTCTTCCTAGGGCCCCTATACCACCTTCTTCCTCTTAACTTTCCCTTTGACTCTACCTTCTCCTAAGAAAATATCTAGTTTATTTGTTTTCTATTACACTCTTTTTACCTCAGTGGATTACTGCTTCCAAATTCAGTATTATATCTTTCCTTATCTTCCAACATCAAGAAATATGCCATCTATTCACTACTTAATCCTTTCACTTGAGCTCAAAGGAACCAAACAACCCATTTCTTCTCTTTTTAAAAAATTAATAAAATGATTATGACCTGGCAATTCCACTCCTAGGTATCTATCCAGGGAAAATAAAAACATATGTCCACACACAGACTAGTACCCGAATGAGAATAACAGCCTTACTCATATTAGCTCCAAACTAGAAACAGCCCAAATGTCCTTCAACACATGAATGAATAAACAGAACATGGTGTATTCATATAATGGAATATTATTCATCAGTAATAATGACTGAAATACTGATACATGCTTTAACATGAGTGAACCTCAAAAATATTATGCTAAGAAAAAAAGCTAGATCCAAAAAGCCTGATTCCACCTATATGAAATGCTCAAAGAAGGCAAATCTACAGAGACAGAAAGCAGATTAGTGGTTGCTTGGCACTGGGGGTAGGAATGGGGAGTGACTGTAAAGGGCAAGAGAAAGGTTTTTGAGGGACTGGGAATTTCCCATTACCAGATTGTGGTGATGGCTGCATAGCTCTGTAAATTTACTAAAAATCATTGAATTGTACACTTAAAACAGGTGAACTTTATGGTATGTATATGTCAACAAACCTGTTAAAAATTGCGTTATATGGTACTATACAAAAGAATAATGTAACATACAGATAAGTCACATGATAACAAAAACCTTGAACTCATCATCACTCAGTTTAAGAAATAGAACCTTTCCTATGCTGGTGAAGGTCATGGTCTGCTTCTCCTTTTAACCCTCCCTCTCCCCTTGAGACAACCATTATGCTAAATTGTGTGTTTGTTGTTCATTTGTTTCCTTTAAAATTTACTATATAGATGGATCCCCTGACAATATAGTTTACTTTTGCTTGTTTTGAGTCTGATAAAAATGGTATCAAGTTCTGTATCTTTCTGCAAGTAGCTTTTATGATGATAGCACAATTTATCCATTCTTTATTCAGTGAACATTTGTGTTGTTTCCACTTCTTTCCTATTGCCATCATTGCTGCTATGAACATTCTTGATAATTTCTTTTAATGCAGGAGTAAGTTTCTTTAAGGCAGTGCTTTTCAGACTGTAATGAGCATTCGTATCAACTAATCCAAGGTCATGGAGATTTACATCTATATTTTCTTCTAAAAGTTTTATAGTTTTAGCTCTTACATTTAGGGCTTTGATCCACTTTGAGTTAAGTTTTTTTAATATGGTGTAAGATATTCCAGTCTTTAAAACATCTTTTTGTGTATAGTGTGAGACAGAAATCCAATTTCATGTCTTCCTTATGATTAACCTATTGTTCAACACCATAAATTGAAGACATCCTCTTTTCCCACCGATCTGCCATCTCGTCTCTCACAGCAATATGTTTAAGGGCTCTAAGTAATCTATTCATCACTGAACCAATTTCACATTATTTTAATTTTAGCTTCATAGAAATACTAGGTTTCGCGAGGACAAGTACCCTCCACCTCATTGTTTTAAAGTTATTCTTGCCCTTTTGTTTTTTCATATAAATTTTAGTATGACCATTTTAACAATATTGATTCTTCCAATCCAGGAGCATGGGATATCTTTCCATTTTTTAAAGTCTTCTTTAATTTCCTTAATCAATGTTTTATAGTTCTCCATGTATAAGTCTTTCATCTCCTTGGTTAGGTTTATTCCTAGGTCATATAAATTTTAGAATTGGCTTGTTAGGCTCCTTAAAAGAAGTCCTGGTGGGCATTTAATTGGAATTTCATTGAAACTATATTTTCAATAATATATCTAAAGATTCTTTGGGGTTTTCTATGTAGATAATCATATCACCTGTGAATAATGATGGTGTTTTTTTTTTTTTTTGCCTGTACAATTTTATGTCTTTCATCTCTTTCTTGTAAAATCTGGCTGGACTTCCATCATCTGTTGAAATGAAGCCAAAACTGTGGGCATTCTTACCTTGTTACTGCTTTTAAAAGGAAGATGTCTAATGTTTTACTGTTACATACTGTTATTAAGAATGAAATTTGCTGTAGGGTTTTCCAGATGTCCTTAACCAGGTTAAGGGAGTTTACATTTATTCTTAGTTTTGTTTGATTTTGTTTTTATCACATGTAGACCTTGATTTTTTTCAAATGCTTTTTCCTCATCTATTAATGTGAACTTAGGTTTTTGATATATCCTCATAACATTTTTCTGATGTTAGAATAATATTCAATCCCAATTTGGTCATACTGTATAGCATTTTATAAACATTGTTGGATTTATTTGTTTGTATCTTGATTGATCCCAGTGCATCTAAATTAATAAAGTTGGTCTATAATTTTTCTTCCCCCTGTCATCTTTGTCTGGTTTTTGTATCAAAGATTGAAATAACTATTTGCATTACCAGAATTTTCTGAAACAAAAGTGGTAGAACATTGGGAGTAGGAGACAATGATGTTATCATCAGACCCCTGAGGTTTCTATCCCAGTTTTCTAGTTAACAACTGTGTGGCCTTGTAGCAAAATTGTTTAACACATGCAGCTATAAATCAGTAAAAACAGTACATACTTCAGCAGGTCATGAATCCATGCAGCAGCTAAGTGCTTGATAAGTGTTGGCTGTTATTATTACACTTCATCATATTCTAATTGCTGCTCCCCTTTACTAACTATAAGTATAGTACATTATTTTAATTATTATTGAGAAGAATGACATTATAATTGATTACTTCTCAGTCTTTCCTATATACTTCCAATCATTTCAGGGCAGAAACTACCTTGCTCTTCTTTGTATACCTAGAGGCTTGCTTATTATTTGGTACTCAGTGTTACGAACTGATCCACAAGCAGAATCAAGAAGTTAGCTGTTGTTCCTGGCACACACACACACACACACACACACACACACACACCGGGGAGGAATGAGAGGCTCATGCATTGATGAATGCACCAGGGCACACATACTTCAAGGCAAAGGCTGCAAAGAAGGCGAAGAGAACGTGGTCGGTGCACCGGAGGGACCTTTCTTACACCTTCAGCTCTAAAAGTCTCCAGTTCTGGGTAAGGCAGGATCCTCAGGAAGACAGAAATATACACAGATGTTTGCACAAGCCTGCGGGACAACTGGAGGATCAGTGGCTTCCTGCAATCTGCGCGTTTTGCTGAGTTCAGGGCAGAAGTCCTCCAGGGACACATTTCCTACCGTGCTGCAGAGCATCTCCCCGACTGCCATCCCGTCTCGCGGAGAGGTTCCGATTTGCGGGAATTTTCTGGGCACCGCCTCTTTAAGCGCCGCGCCGCGCGGCGCGCACGCGCACGCGCACTGGCTGTGGGCGCCTGGAACCCGGCGTCTGGGCGCTGAGCGTCTGCGGCGTTTCTGCTGAGTCGGGTGTCCCGGGAGCAGGCTTGTATTCCGCCTTTACACCCAGCCCCGGGGCCCCAGCGAGCACCGAGGTTTCGAGCTGCGGGGCCGGAGCCCGCGTCTCTTGGCCTTCCCGCTCGAGCCGAGGCTGCGTGGCCGCGGGCCCGGCCGCGGGGCGCCCCCCATGGCGGCGCCGCGGGTGGAGGTGGACGGCGGCATCATGGAAGGGGTGAGTGCGGGGCCGGGGGCCTGGCGCGTCGCGGCTGCCGCCCGGCCTGGCGCACAGGGCTTTCCCGTCTGATGTGCTCTCTCGTCTCTCCGCACCAGGGCGGGCAGATCCTGAGGGTGTCTACGGCCCTGAGCTGTCTGCTGGGCCTCCCCTTGCGGGTGCAGAAGATCCGAGCCGGCCGCAGCACGCCTGGCCTCAGGTAAGTCGGGTGGCTGGAGGGTGGGGGCGCGGGGCTGGGGACCGGGGGATATCCACAGGAGGATAGCTGTGGGACTGGAAGGTGGGGGCCTGGCTGCGAGGTTTGGGACCTGGCGGGGGAGGCGGGTCGGGGGCCGGGAAATCTGGAGCCCGGCGGTGATGCTGAGAACATCCCGGCCCCATGGTTGAGGACTCTGCACCCGGGCCGCAGGGTCCCGGGGCCAGTGCTCCTGCCTGGGCGGTTATCCGTAGCCCGACTTGTGCAGTCTTGAAAGCCTCGAAAGGGGCAACAGAAAATAGGCCCATGTTTATCTATTTGGCTAGAATTGTCTTTCCTCATGAGTTATCTTTTAAAATGTTTCCGCACCGCATTAGGCATTCCAAGTACCCGGAGAGGTCGAAACAGCAGGCAAGATACATCAGGGCAGAGCAACCTCTCCGGACAGAGAAAACTCCACTTTTTAACCAGTGCATTCTCAGCTGTCGCACATTTCAGCCTCCTTAGAACAGGAAAGACCCCTGAGATGTGTTATTCCAGCTGTCATTCAGATATATAGGAAGCTGACCAGAATTACCAGTTGTGGAGAGGAAAAACATTGACACTTGACCTTGTTTCTTCTGTCTGGGAAGCTAGGTATGCCACCAGATAGGTGTCAGGTATGTGCACCTGTTAGAAGAGGAGCCAGGTTGAAGCCAGACTGATTCCTTTGTATGTATTTTATATATGTTTCATCCTAATAGGTCAGCTAATTCTTAGTCTTTTATCCACACTCCATTTTGAAGTTATTAAAAGGCCGTTACTGGTATGTGGGAACGTTAATTCCCTTTGTCACAGCAGTAGTTTGCAGCAGTCCGTTTCACCAGTAGGGAACTGAATTCGTTAAGGCTGTGTTAGGTGCCTTACTAGTTTGCTAGGGCTGCCATAACAAAATGCTGCAGACTAGGCGGCCTAAACAGCAGAGATTTATTTTCTCACATGTCTGGAGGCTGGAAGTCCAAGATCAAGATGCTGACAGGTCTGGTTTCCTCTGACGGCCATAGGGAAGGTTCTGTTCTAGGCTTCTCTCCTTGGCTTGGAGATAGCCACTCACATTGTGCCTCTTCTCATGGTCATCCCTCTGTGCATGTGCACCCCTCGTCTCTCTCTCTCTCTGTTCTAATCTCTTCTTTTTGTAAGGCCCCCAGTGAGAATGGGTTAGGACTCTTTTTACACAATTCAGCCCTTAACAGGTGCCCTAGATTATTCAGTGAAGTGCAAGCGAGACTGGTGGCACTTACGTAGTTTTATTAGTTTTCCTCTTTTGCACACTTCTAATTTGCAACAATATATCAGTGTATGTGTTTATAGCCAAAATAACTGCTCTGGAAGGACCCCTTAAAAAGATGCCTACAAGCAGGTAGCCTCGGTGCATAAAAACCCAAAAGGAAGCTCTGACACTGAAGATACATAGCACTGACTGCGGTTAGCCCTTGCTGTTTTCTTGCCATTGCAGTTTTTTAAATGAGTCATAAAATGTGGGGATATAGGCAGTCTGAATGCACACGTTTTGATGCAGTATTATGACCTGAAGGCCTCAACATTTATCTGGACTGGAAATGATCCGAGATTTGTGCGATGGGCAACTGGAGGGGGCGGAAATCGGCTCAACAGAAATCATGTTTACACCTGAGAAGATCAAAGGTGGAATCCACACAGCAGATACCAAGACAGCAGGGTATGTGTCGCTCATGTTCTACTTAGGCGTGGGTTCTGGGGTCAGACCTGGATGCAGGTACAGGTACTGCCGCTTAGTGGACAAGTTGTTTAACCTCTTTGAGCTCTAGTTTCCTTACTTTTAAAATGGAGCTGAAAGATTTATCTTTCAGGGTGAGAGACTAAAGTTTCTGGTGCCTAATTGCTTATTAACTGTAGCAATTCTCTCCTAGGTATAGTATAGCGTATTTGTTTCTTTACTTTTTATTGTTTAGAAAATGAATATTTGGGAACGACTGTTTTCATGCTCTGTAGTGACAGTAGTCTTTGTGTTGTAGCATATATAGTTCTTGGCTTACAGCTAGTTATGAACAGAATTCTACTTTTAGTCTAGGTATTTTTGTCATCTTTTAATAGATACTTATGCAACTCTATAAATTTCTGGATGTGATCTTGGTCCCCCCCCACTGGAAAATGGATATTTAACAATTAAATTGACACTTTATCCTTTTCCAGGAATCCCTCCTTTTATTGACAAAACATGGAGAGAAGTTTTTGTGTTTTCTGTATTATTGGTTGATTACCAGAGTCCTATCCATTTACCAGGAAATTTGATAGAATAAGAAACAGTACTGTAAACCTAATGCCAGTTTGTTTCAGAAATTATTGTTTTAATAGATTATGATTTTTTTAGTTTAAGAAAATGTTTAGTGCTAATTGAGATTTAAGTTACGATGTGAATAGACCTCCACGAAAAGGGATTTGCTGTTAGGCCCAAGGTGATGTTTGCTAAGGGAACTAGAGAATTTTGAGGTATCCCAGGCATTCTCCTGTACAAAAAGGGGGGGAAGTTACAATTAACCAACTATCTACAAATTAACTAACATTCTAAAAAATAGAATTTTGAAGCTACAGGAGAGAAAATAGAAACCATGTATTCCGACCCTTCCTCCATTTTGTGAATGAGAGAATGAAGCCCTTCTGGTGTTACGTGCTTTGTCCAAGGTCATAGAGTCAGGACGAGAAGTCGAATTAGACTCCAGGCCTTCTGGCTTCTAATCCCGTAGAATGTCTGGGAAATGAGTTTAAAATTGATAATCCAGCTCCATTCAGGAGTGTAAAATAAGCTTGTTCCAAGCAAGAAAACACATCTTACTTACTCACATTGTAACGTTTTCATCCCTAATTGGAATTACAGCACCATGTGTTTTCTCAGGTGTCTACCTTTGTTTTTGCAACTCCTTACTCTAAAGTTAAGGTTTTTCTTTACTATTCTTGGAATCTGATTTTTATCCAGTGGAAAAGAAACACTTAACTATGTTGGGTTCCTCAGAGGGAATAAACAGAAGTTTAGTAGTTATCAACCTATGGTTTGTAGTAAGCTAAACATTTCCATGTCTTTTTCGCTTACTCCTAGGTGCAACTCCTTGCCAATAGGAATTATATTGCATACATTTTCTGTTCCAATGCCTAACACATGGTCACTAAATATTTACTGAGTTAGTGAAATGCATTATCAGTGCTAGAGGCTGTCTAATTCAGTGCACACACACCCTTGCCATAAGTAAAGGCTATCTTGGTATGTAGAGGCTACGTTGAACTCCCTTTCAAACTACAGTCTACATATTAACATGATTGCTTCCCCTTCACTTTGGATAAGAAGGGAGATAGCAACTCATTTAGGAAATCTCACCATTTTGTTTTATAAAATGCTACATAGTCTATAATTATTTCTTGTGATTTCTCACATTTGACTATAAGGACCAAACAGAGGTGAGTTACACAAGGATTATTTCCTTGAAGGTTTTTTTTCCATGTAAATATTTAGCTATCAGTCTTTGTAAAATATTACTCTGTCATATCACAAATTCCATGATGGTAGAAACTTTATCTTAGCTTGGTATCTGGAACCATGCCTTGTGCATGGTGGAGACTCAGATATAATCATTAGAATATTTCTAGACCTTGATGGTTTTGAATGCATTTTCATAAACTGTTAATTTCAAGAGTCCTTTTATAAAAACCTTACAAAGATACTTCTATTTTATTTATTTATTAATTTTTTGCTTCTTTGTAATACAAAGAAAAGTGTTAGAACTTACCTAAGAACACCCAGCTAATGTATTTAGTATTGGATTCAAACCCAGATTTGCTTATCATTTAAGGTCAGTTCCTTCTACTGTGAAATATTATCTTTCTTTAGGATCCATGATGTTATTATTCAGTCACTGGAGTGTTTTTTAACTTTTAACTTGAGAGCATGTACCTGCCTTCCCAGTCGTCTGTGCTTCAGCTAATTGTGATGTGTAATCATGTCTCTTTCTTGAGACTTTAAAAAGAAAATGCAACTAAGCTATCCTGCCTTCTCTTTAGGAGTGTGTGCCTCTTGATGCAGGTCTCAATGCCCTGTGTCCTCTTTGCTGCTTCTCCGTCAGAACTTCGTTTGAAAGGTGGAACTAATGCTGAAATGGCACCACAGATAGATTACACGGCCATGGTAAGGGCTTTTGTTGCTGTTGACAAACTAAGATGACCTCATATCTTCTTCTGGACCTCCATTCTCTGTTTAAATGTATCTTGAGTGTTTTTGTATACGTACCTGTGTATTACTTCATGGTGTCTGGTTCTATTGTGGAAGAGGATAAGGGATTAGGTTTACTTTAGATTGTGTGTTGTATCTTAGAACAGTGTTTATCATGAGTTCTTTAAAACCCTCAAGTTATTTATCATATACATTATATTACTTATTATATAAGTCTGTTAGTTTCTAAATAAATGGATTATAATTTGGAAGAAAAAACTCAAAAGAAAAATTAAATACTATGTTGACAAGATTGGTGAGGGTGTGGAGAAATTGTAACCCTTGTACACTGTTGGTGGAGATGCAAAATGGTGCAACCACTGTGTAACACAGATGGCTTTTCCTCAAAAAATTAAAAACAAAACTACCATATAATCCAGCAACCCCACTTCTGGGTATTATCCAAAAGAGTTAAAATCAGAATCTGAAAGAGATACTAGCATTCCCATGTTCATTGCAACATTATTCATAATAGCCGAGATGTGGAAATAACCTAAATGTCCATTGATGGATGCAAGGATTAAAAAAAAAGTGGTATATACATACAATGGAATACTATTTAGCCTTAAAAAATAAAGAATTTCTAGGGTATGTGACAACACAGATGACCCTTGAGGACATTATGCTGAGTGAAATAAGCCAGTCACAAAAGACAGTACTGGCATGACTCCACTTACATAAGATTTCTAAAGTACTCAAATTCATGGATTCAGAGAGTGGAATGGTGGTGAGGAGAAGGGGGAAGTGGGGAGTTAATAATCAACGGGCATAAAGTTTTCAATTAAGTGATGAATAAACACTAGAGATCTGCTGTACAACATTGTAACTATAGTCACCAATAATGTACTATATGCTTAAAAATGTGTTAGGAGAGTAGATCTCATGTTAAAATTTCTTAACCACAATAAAATAAAATTTAAAAAAATACTATATTTTGACTATAAATTTTTATTTTTTTATTGAAGGATAGTCGATTTACAGTGTTGTGTTAATTCTAGAGTACAGCATAGTGGCTCAGTTATACACATATTTATTCCTTTTCATATTGTTTTTCATTATAGGCTATTACAAGGTACTGAATATAGTTCCCTGTGCTGTACCTTGGACCTTGAGTTGGGTACAAATTTTTAAAATGGTAATACTCAGTATTGGCATGCTCATACAGCTAGTGGGGGGAAAAAGTGTTCTTTTCTCCCCCAGGTTTATCGAGGTATAATTATTTGTACTAAAAGTCACCCTTTTCAGTGTACAGTTCTGTGATTTCTGACATATGGTTATGAACCAGCCACCACAGTCAAGATAGAGAATTACTGTAAAAAACTCTGTCATCCCTCTTTATAAAGTCAGTCCGCCCCTCAGCCCGTGGCAACCAGTGATCTGTTTCTTTTGTGGTTTTGCCTTTTTTCAGGGTGTCATGTAAAGGAATAATACTGTATGTAGCCTTTGAGTCTATTTTTTTCCACTTAACAATACTTCTGAGATTCATCCATGTTGCTTTATCAGCAGTAAAAGCTAAGGACTGTTGTGTAAGAGGGATGTACCAGTTTATCCACTCATCAGTTGAAGGACCTTGGAATGTTTCCAGTTTGGGGCGATTATGAGTAAAGTCACTATAAACAAACACATACAGGTTTTTTTTGTGTGAACTTGTTTTCATTTCTCTTGAGTAAGTACCTAGAGAGGGATTGCTAAGTTGTAATAGTAAGTGCATATATATATAACTTTGTGAGAAACTGCTAAATTGTTTTGGTGTCCAAAGTGGCTGCATTGTTTTGCCTTTTCACCAGCACTGTAGGAGAGTTTCATCTCTTCTTCATCTTCTCCAGCACTTGATATCCTCAGATTTCAGTTGAATTTTTTTTTTTGCCATTTTATGTATGGTACAATCTTTTAAAATTCAGTTTGATAGGATGTATAATGAAAGTTAAAGTTAATCTCTCTTTACCTAGTAATTCTGCTTCAAGGAAATGACCCTAGTTAAATATTGCAAAATGCAGCAAAAGATAATGTTAAACGTATTGAAGCAGAGCATTATATACTATAATTAATACTATATAATATATATCTTTATGTAATGAAAACTTGGAGAATGATTATACTAGAATGCCATGTAGTCATTCAAATATTTTTTAGGAGGAATTTTATGAATTTTGGAAAATGCTTTTGTCTATAATGTTAAATGGAAAAAAAGGATAAGACATTGTGTATGCAGTGAGAGTTCAACTATATAAAAAAAGCTGAGAAGGCAGAATGGAATGCTTCTCACTAATAGCCCCTAATTTCTTATGGTGCATCATATTGAGAAGGGTTAGGAAATACTGGCCTGTGGAGCAAATAACCACTGGAATCAAGTATCCTGAGTTCTGATATTTTTTTCATTAGATAGACTTACACATCCCTGACTAATTAAATGTTAAACTTTTAATTTTAGCTACATGTCAATTATTTTATTTTAAAAATAGAACTAGCCTACACATTTTTATACCACTGTTTATCTATAGTACCTCATTACTAGTTCAGTGCAGAGCACCAAATATGCTTGTTGAAATCAGTGCATATTTGTGGTTAAAGTAACAATAATCTAATTTTAACAATTTTTCAGGTTTTCAAGCCAATTGTTGAAAAATTTGGTTTCACGTTTAATTGTGACATTAAAATGAGGTAAGTTACTTATTTCTTAGCCCTTTGACCCACAACTTATGCTCAAAATAGTAGGGAAGTTAGACCTTAGAGAACTACTATTCTGCAATCCGCTTAAATACATGACATTTCTTGTCGGAAATGGTTGTACTTTGTGACTTAAAAACAATAAATGGGCATGAGGACTTGAAAGCAGCCTTATAGGATGTTCGCTTGTTTCTTGGGAGAAATAGTTTCAAGGGAATTACTGTACTGAGGTACCTTCATATCTGGTGTTATGCATGCTCAGCACAAACTGAATGCTCACTCTGTGCAGACAGCCGGACTGGGCACTTCAAGGTCATAAAAGGGATTCTCTTCCACAGTGCCACCAGTTATTTTCCTAAGAAACACATTGGGCATTCAGGTTTCTACTCTGTAAGGCTTCCCTTCTGCCACATAATAACAAGGCTAGATTTTTTGGTGTGGCATTTAAGTGCTTTGCAGTCTCATTCCTAGTTACTGTTCTAGCTTCATTCTCTTCCCCTCCTTTCAGCATATCATGTATTCTAACTACACGATCACTGCCATTCCTTAATCATACTGTGTACCTTTGGACTTTCATATTTTTGTTCATGTTTTTCTTCCCCTGCTCGTCTAAAAACTGGAAATCCTGTGTTTTTTTAAAAATGAAGCTTGTAATTTCTTTTTGTGAGTTATCAGTGATTGTGCCTCGGATGGAATTCACGTCTTTACCCCTATTGTAGGCCTTCGTACAGCCTGACTTGTGTTCTAATAGGTTATACTTGGAGACCCGTCCTGCCAGATGGGGGCGCTCCTGTGGGTAGGAGCACTGTCTTCCTCATCTGTGTGTTCTCAGCGTCCTCTGTAGAGTAAATGACACTAAATATTTGAGTTACAGTTTTATTAGTGGTTTAGCTACTAAAGGGCCACCATCTATTTATTGAGCACCTACTGTGTGCCGGACAATGTTTTAGGCACTGGAATATAGCAGGAGTAAAATAGACAAAGTTCCTACCATAAAGGAATTTATATTTTGAAGTAGCACTGTCAAATAGAGCTTTCTGCATTGAGGGATGTTCCCTATCTGTCCAGTATGGTAGTCACTTGCTACATGTGTCTATTGAGCATTTGAAATGTGGCTAAAATGACTGGGGAGCTGAGTTTTAAATTTTATTAAATTTAAATAGTTACTATAGCTTGAGTCTGTGATATTGGACAGCACTGATCTAAAGCATTTGGAAATTTCAAACATGAAATTTATGGTTGGGTATCATTCCCATGTTATTTTATTGCAAATATTAAGCTTTTTTTTGGTCATGCAGTCAGTTTATGTATTTATCATGCTTTTCATAGGGGCTACTACCCAAAAGGGGGTGGTGAAGTGATTGTCCGAATGTCGCCAGTTAAACAGTTGAACCCAATAAATTTAACTGACCGTGGCTCTGTGACGAAGATATATGGAAGAGCTTTTGTTGCTGGTGTTTTGCCATTTAAAGTAAGTTATTTAGATGTTCTTAGAAGTGTATGTATGTCTTGATAAGTATTGTATCGTCTAAATTTTGAAATTATTGAAAGAATTTAAATTTTTAATGAAGAGAGTAAAGTATTTTCTGTGCTCTCTACTCTTGAACATTGAGTTTTTATAGGATGCTTGTAAAAGTTATTAGTTATATGTATTTGAAGACTTGAAAGCAATTGTCAAAATAATTTATTTTATTCTATTTTTCTGTCTTGCCAAAATAGGTAGCAAAAGATATGGCGGCGGCAGCCGTAAGATGCATCAGAAAGGAGATAAGGGATCTGTATGTTAACATCCAGCCTGTTCAGGAACCTAAAGACCAAGCTTTTGGCAATGGAAATGGAATCATGTGAGACAGTATTCTTTTTCTAGACGTTGGTTGAGAGCCCTGAAGTAATTTTCCCATTTTAATTAAAGATTTGTAGTTTTTTTGTTTACATTTATAGTTTTAAGAAGACATTTTTAAGGGCATTCCTACTTAAAACAACAGTATGATGAATTATGATTATTTTATTCTGAATTTTTTTCTGAGGACAGTTTACCTTTTATTACGTTATAAGAGCCTTTTTGTTTATATAGTGAACTTAAATGTTTAAGGTACTCAGACATTAGTCTTTGAAGACGATCCTAAGAGAGATATTTCCAATTGCTTTTCTGTACCTCAAATGTGAGATCATTTTACAAGGAAATTTTAGATATGGCAAAGATATATTTAGAAAGGAAATGTAACTAGTATATTAACCCAATTAGGAATTATTGATTTAAGTGTTAGAAAAATGCTTTAATGTTTTTGAAGAATAAAAGGACCTTTTGTGGATATTTAAATTTAATTTTAATTTTATTTATTTATTTTTAGTTGGGAGGTAATTAGGTTTATCTATTTATTTCTTTCGGTGGAGGTACCAGGGATTGAACCCAGGACCTCATGCATGCTAGGCGTGCACTCTTACCAGTAAGCTGTACCCTCCTTAAATTTTAAATTATCTTTTTTCAAAGTTTCTGTTAAAGGGTTTAAAGTAAATACATTTTCTACATATAATACTATCTAAAAACTATAAAACAAAACCAAAAATCTCTGTAGAAAGTCCTTTTCATTTAAGATAATCATGGAATATAGTCCAGTGTCCGTCTGAAATAGTACAACTCAGTGCTGATGGCATAGCCTCTGGGAGCGTCATTCCTCACCTTTGAGTAGAATCTAGTGTGACTTCTTGTCAGAAGTGCTAATGCCCAGGTGAAGATGGAGAATACTGATCATGCTGCTCTCTGTATGAAGAATTTCACTTTTGCAATACACTAGCCAGATCAAATTCTGCATATTTTAACAGTCACCGTTCTCCGGTGTTGTATTTGCATGTAAGTTTAGAACATTTATGGCATGGGCAGTAATATTTTTTTCCCCCTTTGTAGCATTATCGCTGAGACATCCACCGGCTGTCTGTTTGCTGGGTCATCGCTTGGTAAACGAGGTACAGATGAATGAACGGGGTCCACTGTCCCCAGGGCTAGGGTAAAATTCTTTAATTACCGGTCACAATTAGAATGTTAGAGAATGAAGGACTGCAAATTTAAAAGGACATAGTGAACTGATTCTATTTTAGAATCAATTAAACTTTCAGTCTTTCCCCCAACTTTACACTCTGAAAAATTTCAAGCTTTTAGAAAAGTTGAATTGGTCAGCTAGTGAACATGCATACTGTTTTCCTAGATTCACTGGTTATGAACGTTTTAGCTACATGTTGTGTGTGTTTCTGAACCATTTCAATGTGAGTTGCAGGTACCAAGTCTCACCCCTGAGCACTGCAGCCTGTACATCCAAGGAGCAACACCTGCGGGATCACAGTACCATTTTACACCCAAAGAATCTGTTATATTCAGACATAACCAGTTGCCT